>NC_048230.1:6416432-6512485 GCF_002007445.2 Ailuropoda melanoleuca
AAAAAAAAAAAAAAGTTAAAAATAGAGCTACTCTACAGCCCAGCAATTGCACCACTAGGTATTTACCCAAAAATACAGACTTGAAGGGATACATGCACCCCAATGCTTATAGCAGCGTTATCAATAGTCAAATTATGGAAAGATGGAAAAAGCCCAGATGTCCATCAACTGATAAGTGGATGAAGAAGACATAGATAGAGCTGAGTAATATTCCACACATATATATGGAATAAAGAATGAAATCTTGCTATTTACGTCAACATGAATGGAGCTAGAAGGAATTATTCTAAGCAAAATAAGGCAGTCAGAGAAAGACAAATATCATATGATTTCACTCACATGTGAAATTTAAGAAACAAAACAAACGAACACAGGGGATAAAAAAGAGAGGCAGGGGTGCCTGGGTGGCACAGCGGTTAAGCGTCTGCCTTCGGCTCAGGGCATGATCCCAGCGTTCCGGGATTGAGCCCCACGTCAGGCTCCTCCGCTGGGAGCCTGCTTCTTCCTCTCCCCCTCCCCCTGCTTGTGTTTCCTCTCTCACTGGCTGTCTCTATCTCTCTCTCGAATGAATGGGTTAAATCTTTAAAAAAAAAAAAAAAAAAGAGGCAAACCAAGAAACAGACTCTTAACTATAGAGAACAAACTGAGGCCTGCTGGAGGGGAGAGGGGGGATGTCAAACAGGTGATGGGGATTAAGGAAAGCACTTGTGAGGAGCACTGGGTGTTGTATGTTAAGTGTTGAATCACTAAATTCTACACCTGAAACTAATATACACTGTATGTTAACTAACTAGAATTTAAATAAAAACCTGAGAAAAAAAAGTATATCATTGTACCTCGTGTAATGCAGCCATGGACAATATTTACACAGGCATATATAGGCAAACACTGGATGGTGGTTCAACCAAAAGTCATGACTCTATCAGGAACAGGAAGAGAGAAGTGAGTGCATGGGGGAGTTTCCAGGGTTGGGGAAAGAGCTAAATATTTTTAGTAGGAGGTCAGTAGATAACGTAGAAAAAATTTTAATCAAGAAATAGCATTATGAACAGACTTTTTAGAAATATGGTGAAGGGGTGCTGGGGCGGCTCAGTCAGTAAAGCATTCAACTCTTGGTTTCAGTTCAGGTCATGATCTCAGGATTGTGAGACCAAGCCCCACATCGGGCTCCATGCTCATTGGAGAGTCTGAGATGCTCTCTCTCCCGCTCCCTCTGCCCCTCCCCCACCCCATGCTCCCTTTCTCTAAAATAAGTCTGTCTTTACGTATTTTTTTAAATATGGTGGAAAATGCAAAAGGAAGCCTCAAAGAGTTTAAAGAGTTGGACTTCAGGAAGTTGGTATCAGAGGTAGGGTGTCATGCTGTATTTTTTAAACAGATACTCATTTTGCCTTGATAAAAATTAAAATTAATTTTTAAAAAGCAAAGCGAGGTAACCTCATTGCTTCCCTAGTGAGCAAAAGGTAAGGACAAACACCAGATAGGACGCGTGGTGGGAGCACAAAGGAGAAACCCAGAGGCACGAATCTAGCAAAATGCACACTGTCTCCCGACTCTGGCCACTCCTTGGAGAGGCAGGCCTAGGCAGGGCTCAGCTGACCACCTCAGACTGTGCTCCAGGGGAGGAACCCCAGAATGATTAGGCTAGCTAGGTTATGCTGTGGAAACCCCCAAATCTCAGTGGCTTCACACAATGCAAGTTTCTTTCTCACTCCTGTTCCTGTCCTGTGAGAGCTGGGGGAGTGGCAATGCTCTGCCCAACTCAGGCCCTCAGGGACCGGGAGCAAGGAGGCTGCTCTCTCCAAGAGCTGCACCACGGCTAACGCACAGTCTCCTCAGGTGCCTTCTCTGGGAAAGAAGCTGGAGGGTGGTTCACCTGCCCCTGAATACTTCAGCCCAGAAGTTACCCACATCCTTTCTTCTCACAGCCCATTGGCCAGAGCTCCACCCAACCGAAATATAGCCCTCTACATGCCCAAAGGGGTGGACAACTGGAGTTGGTGCACACGGAGACGGTCTACACAGATCCTAAGTTCCTGTCACCAGGGACATTTTAGGAGAGTTGGAGGAGGCAGGGACTCCATGACTGGGCTGGAAGATTCAGGGCTTTGCAATCAGGGCCTTTACCGGGGTCAAGGTGTGGACACACCAATTGGTCCCTCCCCTCCACAATACCCGAGTTTGAACCCACTACCACACGAAATGGGCTATTATTTTGGAGCATTAGGGAAATGCAGAAGAGAGTCCACCAGGCTCAAATGCCCCATCCATTCCCTGCCTCTAAATAGAACCTCATCAAACCAACCATAAAGAACATAAACCAAAGGATAAATGAAAATTTGACACAATTTTCAACCACAGCAGAGTGGCCTCGTAAGACCCACCAGGTCCTTTCAAGTCCAACTTCCCTTTCATTTCTTCTAGAGATGACATGAGGCCTATGTAAACCAATCCCCTTATCATCTAACACCCTCATCTCGCCATTGCCTCTAGAAGTCATTACCGGCCTGGATAAAGGGAGTCTCCACTGTCCTGTGGGGTGATTTTATTCTAGATCTTTTGCCATGTTCAGAATATGCAAAGGTTGTTTTTATCAAACTGGCTCAAGGATTTTAAGATAAGGAAACCTTTTTTCGCTTTTTGTTTTTTTAGTGGGAGAGGGGCAGGGGGAGAGGGCAAGAAAGAATCCCAAACAGGCTCCCCCCTGAGCCACAGTGGGGCTTGATCTCACAACCCTGAGATCATGACCTGAATCAAAATCAAGAGTTGGACGTTTACCTGACTGAGCCACCCAGGTGCCCCCAGGAAACCTTTAATACTGGTCTGTTCCCATCAATGTAAAGATTATCCCTAGGGCCACTGAAGTGTCTTAGAGAAGTAGTAGCAATGACAATATAACAATAACCAATATTTACTGAGTGTGCCAGGCCCATAGTGGTTTACTTGTTTTAATTCCTTTGGTTCTCCCAACAGCCCAGAGTGGCAGGAATTATGCTCCTATTTTATTAAGGCTGAAAGAGATTTAGTAATTTCCCTAGATACACACAACTAATAAGCAGAAGAGGCAGGATATGAACCCATGCAATACAGCATGAAGCCCAGGGTTTGGAGTTTTACAGAATTTAAGTTCAAATTCTGGCTCTGTCACTTCATATACATGTGACCTTAAGAAAATCATTTTCTGATCTTCAAGCCTCAGTTTCTACTAAAATGCAGGTGCCAACATCTCCTTCTCTAGAAGTTGTTGAAGATTCAGTGGATTTGTAAATTTCTCAGCACGAGGCTGGATACGAAAGCAGCAGGGCAAGATCGTTTGGGTGTCCATTCTAGCCAAAGCTGCCCTAGTAGTCCAGAGTTCTTGTCCAGAGAGTCTAGAGAACTAGAGTTCTTGATCTCCTTTTGGAGTCCCCCCCAGTTCCCCCCCCACCATGGTTTTCATCCATACCACAGAGATCAGTACACTTGCACATGGTGAGGCAGAGTAGGTGCGACAATACTTTCGTCCTCCCTCTCCCCTCTGACTACTGGGCATTTGGGTCATTTCCAGTTTCACACTGTTGTAAACACTCAGCCTCACATGTTTTGCCCGGGCCTGTGCCTGGCTCCACCTCTGGCATCTCTCCCCGCTTTCTGAGTCAGATCTTTGGAGGTGCCTGAGCGGGACTGGCCAAGAAGCACCTCCTGGCACAGTCCTCACCCTGGCCTGGAAAAGGCAGAGAAGACACAGCTGTCTGCCGCGACCCAGCACAAGCTGGGGCCCCACCTGCCTGTGTCTGGGGAACATCACCCTGAATGAGAAGCTGCCTGATAAAAAGGAGTCTGAGCAAAATTCATTGTTATTTTCCCACATCCACTTTTTTTTTTTAAAGATTTTATTTATTTATTTGACAGAGATAGAGACAGCGAGAGAGGGAACACAAGCAGGGGGAGTGGGGGAGGAAGAAGCAGGCTCATAGCAGAGGAGCCTGATGTGGGGCTCGATCCCACAACGCAGGGATCACGCCCTGAGCCAAAGGCAGATGCTTAACCGCTGTGCCACCCAGGCGCCCCCCCACATCCACCTTTAGTCCTTGTTCAGCTTTCACACCCCATCCCACCCACCCCAAGAGCCACAGGCCAGAGCAAAAGCACACCACCTCCGGGTAGGTGCCCAAGGGTGCCACATCGCCTCTTCGCTTTTTTTTTTTTTTAAAGATTTTATTTATTTGACAGAGATAGAGACAGCCAGCAGGCAGACGCCTAACCGCTGTGCCACCCAGGCGCCCCATCTTGGCTTTTAACTTCATACTTAGGAAGCAGGGCTCGATCCCAGAATGCTGGGATCACGCCCTGAGCCGAAGGCAGACGCCTAACCGCTGTGCCACCCAGGCGCCCCATCTTGGCTTTTAACTTCATACTTAGGAAGCACCAGAGGCTCCCAAGGCCAAGGATTCAAACTAAACTCTGAACCCCAAATGAGAAAGAACCAAGCTGACTCTCTGAACCCTGACATGAAAATCCAAAGACAATTTTTCTCCTGAACCATGAAGCAAATCCAAGTTTCTCACGGGAAACATCCCATGAAAATTTTTGACCTAGATTGCAGGCTTTGGAGTAAAACTGAGCTTCAGTTTCCCTATTCGTAGAATAAGGGTAAACATTACTTTCTTAGCCCATCCAGGCTGCTAGAACAAAACTACCATAAACTATATGGCTTAAACAACAGAAGTTTATTTCTCACAGTACTGGAAGCTGGAATGTCCAAGATCAAAGTGCTGGCCGAGTCCATGTCCGGTGAGATCCTCCCAGCTCATGGCTGGCAACTTTCTGCTGTGCACTCACATGGTGGAAGGAGTGAGAAAGGGGTGAGAAGGGTGAGGGAGCTCTCCCATTCATGAGGGCTCCAGCCTCATGACCTAATCACCTCCTGAGGGCCCCACCTCCTAACACTGGCACACGGGGTTAAGATTTCAACAATCTTGGGGCGCCTGGGTGGCGCAGTCGTTAAGCGTCTGCCTTCGGCTCAGGGCGTGATCCTGGCGTTATGGGATCGAGCCCCACATCAGGCTCCTCCGATAGGAGCCTGCTTCTTCCTCTCCCACTCCCCCTGCTTGTGTTCCCTCTCTCGCTGGCTGTCTGTCAAATAAATAAATCTTAAAAAAAAAAAAAAAAAGATTCCAACAATCTTAACAGTGGGTGTGGGGGTGACAGAAACACTCAGTCCCTGACAGTTACTTCAGACGTGGTTGCAGAGTTAAGATGAGCAACACCCCTAGCAGGTCCCTGATACAGGCACCGCCCAGGAGGCTTTTCCCCCCGCAAAACATTCCCCCTCCCCCATGTGTGGGAGGCAGTATTGGGGTGAGAGGAACATGGCTTGGCATTAAAAGAAACTTCACTTACTGACTCTTCCTTCTATTGGACCTCAGTTCTCTCACATGGAAGGAGAGATAATACTAACTTTCTCAGAGGGTATTCACAAGAATAAAGTAAGTGAGGTTCTGTACTTCTCTGCCCTCATCGAGGAGCTTAAGTCCCAAAGGCTGGCCCAGGTGTGCTCACCAACAAGTGGGATCAAGGTCTGGTTGGTGTTGAGCTGGAGGGTTCCTCCGTGATAACATTGCACACGCAGAAAGCCAGCCCTTCCCTTGCCCTGCTCACCCCATCCTAGCCAAGGGGCTGGCAGAGAGGGCCACACCGCTCCCCGCCTCAGCGTCGCACTCTGCTACAGCGGTACCAACACTAGTCGGCTCGTGCCCTCAACTGTCTTAAAGAATTTGAAGGAGAATCTGCCCTCCCAGTTTTCACTCAAGACAGGACTGAGCCAGGAGACAAATCCAAGGGTCAGCAGTCACACAGCACTCAAAATTGCTCCTTGCCCCCCCTCTAAGAAACATTGCGACCACATTAAGCTGTCAAGGCTGGTTCCTGATGCTTCCTTGGGATGGACTCTTTCCCCAGAGAACTTTCCACCCGTTCACCAGACACATTTGAAACCACTGGCACAAATTGGGACCAACCATCACAACTGGTTCTCTGTACCAGCACCCGAGAAACTTCCAAATTGAGTGACCTAAGGCACAACTGGAACACCTAAATGTTCTCTAAGCTGAACTTGATTGAGTCTCTAGATGGAGGTAGTGGTTTTGAGGTAGGAAAAGGAATCCTTTGAATGTCTTAAAGTTTTAATAATTTTTTTAAATAAAAAATTTGCTTTAAGACAATGAGAAATAGGAACATCTACTAGAGATTTGAGGATATTAAAGAATCAGGTCCATCTTCTTCTAGATGTGATAATGGTGCTGTGATTGTGTTTTTTTAAAAAGGTCATTATGAAACAAACTGATGGTCGCCAGAGCAAGGGATATGGGGAGATGGGCAGAATGGGGAAAGGGGAGTGGGAAACACAGGCTACCAGTTAGAGAACAGATCATAGGAATAAAAGGCACAGCATAAGGAATGTAGTAATGATATCATAACAATGCTGTATAGTGACAGAAGGTAGCCCCACTTGCGGTGAATATGGCATCATGTAGACTTGTTGAATCAGCATATTGTACACCTGAGACTAACGTAACAATCCGTGTCAACTATACTCAAAAAAATTTAAGAAAATCATACAGAATAGACTGTACTATATCAGGGGGGGAAAACCTGCATATCAGTGGACTCATGCCATTCAAACCCATGTTATTCAAGGGTCAATTGTACATCTAAATACCTCAAACCCCATTCTCTAAAAATAAAGCATATTTTCTTTAAATTCAAATCACAGGGGCGCCTGAGTAGCGCAGTGGTTAAGCATCTGCCTGCGGCTCAGGGCGTGATCCCAGTGTTCTGGGGATCGAGCCCCACATCAGGTTCCTCCACTAAGAGCCTGCTTCTTCCTCTCCCACTCCCCCTGCTTGTGTTCCCTCTCTCGCTGGCTGTCTCTGTCAAATAAATAAATAAAATCTTTTTAAAAAAAAATTCAAATCACAAAAAAAATGGACCACATATGAAGCCTCAAATTTTACCTTTTAAATCTGAAAAAGTAGAAATAGAAAACATTTTCTAGTCACAAAAATAATAGTAATTAAAGTTAGAAATAACAAAAAAATCTCATACAGAAACATTTTAACTCTTTTTTTTAAATAATTCTTGGCTAAAAACCCTGAAACTGGACTTTTACTTCCAGTGAAGATGGCCAGATGGAAATTGGGTTTACCCCCCACGTGAAACCACCACACCATGAGAGTTTCAAGACACCGGACATCGTTAGTAAAGGACAGTGTTCCCGAGTAACAGTGTTCGGCCCACAGGGCTGGAGGGGGACCCAGGCAGGGCTGGGCCAACCCCCGGAGTTTAGGAGACCAAGGCAGCTAGATTTCACAGGACAGTGTACGAGAGAGCAGTACGAAGAGAGAATTCCAAAGATGCTAAATAGCTCTTGACTCCACCTGCCCTTTGCCATCCCCATGGGCACTCCCTGCGCTCAGCCCATTCTCATGGAGATTCCCACAGCCCTCCTGCAAGCTAATCACAGCACCAAACACATCTGCTAGGCACACCCTTCAGTAGCTCCACACTGCCCTCAGGATGAAGCATGGCTCCAAACCTCAGCTAATAAGGCTTCCAGTGATTGGCCCCTGCCTGTTCTTTCATCTTGCCCCTTATCCCCCTCCCACCCCACAGTTCACACTCCAGCCAGGGGAGAACCTGCAATGCCCTCCTCCTACCATACTCACTCTTGCCTCTGGCCTTGGCCACACATAGTGTCCTCTGCTTACATTTGCATCCCTCCTCCCCTTTGCCTAGCCCATTCTTCCAGCTATCTCCTTAAGACTACCTCCTCAGGGAAACTTCTAACCCCAAGAGACGACACTAGGTACCCTTCCTGTGGGCTCCCCCAGCTCCTATCACTGCATTAAAAATGTCGGTCTGCTGGGGCGTCTGGGTGGCTCATTTGGATGAGTGGCTGACTCTTGATTCCTGTTCACGTCATGATCACGGGGTCATGAGATGGAGCCCCATGTCCAGCTCTGCGCTCAATGTGGAATCTGTTTGAGATTCTCTCTTCCTCTCCCTTTGCCCCTCCCCCTCATTTTCACACATGTCTCTCTCAAAATGGAAAAAAAAAAAAAAGTGTGTCTGTCCATCTTCTCCAGGGAGCTCCGTGAGAGAAAGACTTGACTTTATCCACTCCTGGGCTTCCAACACCTAGCACATAGGAGGGCACTCAATAAACACTTATCCAACAATCAATGCCTGAATAAACGGACAACAGTCACACAGCTACCTTCCAGCAGTCAGCACATAATTGGTCTCCCTCTGAAGCCCCCATTCTTTCATTTCTCTGGAACACTTTGGAAAGGGCTGGAGAGAGGTTTTCTGACTGACTGCCTCTGGAAGGTTGCCTTCAGGCTGTTAACTTTTTTTGTAATTTTAAGGGGGATCATTTAAGGGCTTCCCCCCTCCATTCCCCTAATACATGGTTTCCAACCTTGGCTGCCCTCTGGGATCATTGGGGAGCTTTAAAAAATACAGATGCCTGGGGGCTCCTGGGTGGCTCAGTCGGTTGGCTGCCTTTAGTTCAGGTCATGATTCCAGGGTCCTGGGATCAAGCCCCATGCTGGGCTCTCTCTCCCTCTGCTTCTCCCCCTGCTTGTTTTCTCTCTCACTCTAATAAATAAGATCTGTTTTAAAAAAATTCGGATGTCTGAGTCTCACCCCAGAGGTTCTTATTTGACGGTCGGGAATATAGCCTGCCCCCCCCACACACACGATTCCATCGGCTGGCAAGGTTGACAACTGCCCTAAGGGTTATGTTCCCTTTGCAGCATGGCTTCTATTTACTCTGCAAAACCCAGGGCAAACATCACCTCACAGGATCCAGCCCATAGAAGGTGCTCCACAGAGATTCCGTTGAATGAACAAATGCATGGATGAGCGAATTCCTAACTTGGACATTCTGCCGGAGGTAGAAACGTCCCAGGCACATTAGCATGCAGGAAGCAACAGTCCCGGAGAATAATGGTCGCTCTAAACCAACTGGAAGGCTGCCGCACTCAGAGGAAGAGCAGCAAGATGCGAGGTAATTGTCATTCGCCCAGAAATTATGGTAACAAAGTCAGAGAGATTCACGATCATTAAACAAAGTTTTCTCCTTGGCACTTTTACAGTGGGCTGATGGATCAGTTATGAACATGTTGAATAAATAATGAAATGATGTCCTGGAGAGAGCCTCTGACAAGGAGGACTCCTGCAGCGGGTGGCAAACGTGGAAGGAACAGGTTTATTGAATCTGGCAGGTACGCTAAATCCTGACTCTCGGAGCCGTGGCTGGGAGCAAGGCCGTCCTTCCGCGTGTCACCGGAGGTGTGTGACTCTGCTCCCACCCCGCTCACCACCTGCCCGCACGCAGCCACCACCCAGGACCTCACCCTGGCCACCTGCCACGCATACCTACGGCGCTCTTCAGAAGTAACCAGGTCCAGCCTGTCTACCCCACACCCATCGGGGGTTCTGATTGAATTGATCTTGGTGGGCGCTTGGTCACTGGGAGTTTAAAAGCCCCTCCCCCGCCCCCACCACCCCATCACCCTACTGAGCGATTCCAGTGCACAGCCAGGTGTGAGAAAGACCGATGTGCCCAGAAGGGTGCTGAACCCCCACCCCGGGCTAACATACCTGTGAAGTATCAGAAGGGCCATCAGCAGAGGTCTTCACAGCAGTTCTTAGCCCAGAGTCTATACCAGAACCATCCAGACCCCTTTAAGTAGAAGGAATAATCAGGTCCCGCCCCCAGACCACTTTAAAGCTCCCAGGTGATTCTAAGGAGCAGTGAGGGTTGAGACCCACCAAGCAAAAGTGAGGCGTTCTTCAACTCCTGCGAGAGTGAGATGTATGGGCTTGTAAAACATACCAGATCCTGCCCCCAAAGAGTCCATAACAGGTCTGGCTGGGCTCCAGGACGATGCCCTTTTAACAAGCACCTACTTTTAACAAAGACTTTCCTGCTAGTAGCAGGCTCCAAACTTGCACAAGCATTTCCTAGAACATGTGAAACAGATTCCAGATCCCACCCCCGACTCACTGAACGTGAATCTCTAGGAGAGAGACCCAAGAACCTCGTGTATAACAAGCAGCCCAGGTGATTCTCAGACTAGGCATATGTGGAAAAATCAAGCTAAGGCATCGTAAACCCTGAGATGTCATCTAAAATTAATAAAGAGATAAATGAGTCATTCAGGTTTCCCACCTTCAAAGAGCTCTGAGTTTGCTCAGTCATTCAGATAGTCCGCCAATAAACCTTGTCTACACATCTGCTCCACAGCAGAGATTAGGAAGAGCTGGGTTACAGGTTGAGATACGAGCCTCTACCTCTTCCCCACCTACGTGGGGAGATGCACCTCCCCCAGCCGACCGTCTCCAGTTCTCCCCCAAGACCCCAAGCCTCCCACAGTTTTGCTTATCCTTCAAGACCTGCTCTAAGCAAATTCTGCTGAGGAGCAGGACTGACCTCTGCCCTTTGTTCCCTTCCCACCATCTCTAGACACACATCTACTGGCCCATTTATAATAATGTTAGCAGTTATTAATTTTTTTTAGAGACTTTATCTATTAGAGAGAGAGCAAGAGAGCATAAGCAGAGGAAGCCATAGAGGGAAAGGGAGAAGAAGGCTCCCCACTGATCAGGAAGCCCAACATGGGGGGCGCCTGGGTGGCACAGCGGTTAAGCGTCTGCCTTCGGCTCAGGGCGTGATCCCAGCATTCCGGGATTGAGCCCCACATCAGGCTCTTCCACTATGAGCCTGCTTCTTCCTCTCCCACTCCCCCTGCTTGTGTTCCCTCTCTTGCTGGCTGTCTCTATCTCTGTCGAATAAATAAATAAAATCTTTAAAAAAAAAAAAAAAGGAAGCCTGACATGGGGCTTGATCCCAGGACCCTGAGATCATGACCTGGGCTGCAGGCAGAAGCTTAACCAACTGAGCCACCCACGTGCCCCAATGTTAGCAATTATTGTCTGCACCACTAGTCTGAGCTCTGCAGCAGGACTGGGTCTGGGTTTATCTTTGTAACCCCAGCTTATACCCGGTAGGCATTCAACGGGGGCTATAGCTTGTCTGGCCAGAAAGACACGTATACAGATATACAGAGCAAGAAGTGATCTGATTGAGGTAAATATTTACAACGAAAATGTAGGTATATCATGGCCAGACCCTGTGCTTGGCCCTATAGGACACAGAAAGAGGGATAAAACACAGTCCTGTCCCAGGAGCCCCCCAGTCTAAGGAGGACAGGAGGAGAGCAACAAACACGATATAAGAGTACCTATATTCCCTGCTACAGAGGTAAGCAGAGACAAGGTGTCCCCAGAAGAGACACATCATTTCTGGTTGTTACTGGGAGTGCTTCAAGGAGAAGCAGTATTTGAGCTTAGGCTGACAGGGAGGCCTTGTGCATCTGAAAGAGCAGCCATAGGGCAGCAAGGCATCCCAGGAGGAGGGGACAGTGGGAACAAAGGTATGGAGGCAGAAACAAGAAGGCATGTTTAGGAGGGTCTGGAGGTGAAGGAGAGCATGACCCAGAGCCTAAGAGTAGAGTGTGAGGTGTTGGAAAGCCATCAACAGGAGTCTGGAAGGACCTTAGGCCTCCCTCATCCTCATGGCTCCCCAGGGTGGCCACCAGAAGAGTCTGGTTTCCCTTCAGCTGTTATTTCTACATTTTCTAGATTTATACTTCTTTTTTTTTTTTAAAGATTTTATTTATTTATTTGACAGAGATAGAGACAGCCAGTGAGAGAGGGAACACAAGCAGGGGGAGAGTGGGAGAGGAAGAAGCAGGCTCGTAGCGGAGGAGCCTGATGTGGGGCTCGATCCCATAACGCCGGATCACGCCCTGAGCCGAAGGCAGACGCTTAACCGCTGTGCCACCCAGGCGCCCCTCTAGATTTATACCTCTTAATTAATCCAATTTCCTCAATTCACACGTTCCCAGTATTTGCAACATTACCCCTGGGCCTCGGAAATGTATCACATGGAAGTTGAGTTATTGGTGTTCAACAGCAGCTTGGCAAAGCTTCAGAGGCAAGGTCAGGAGGCAACTGAGTAGAGGCTGGTCGAGGAGGCTGGACCTGAGGCTGGTGAGTTCATGGGATGAGCTCAAAATAGATCACAGCTTCCCTCGAAGAAGGGGGCTTCTTTTCCCAGTCCTCCCTCCTGGTCCCAAGGGTTGCATCCTGAACAATGGCTTGAGGAGCACCAGGTGACCTGGGTGGTCCTGGGTGACCTCTAGTAGAGGTGGACAGGGGGGCCATGAGTGTGTTGGGTGGCTCTGGGCCGAGGAGAGCCTGGGGTGAAGGAACCAGAAGTCTGTTCTTGGACTCTTTGAGCCTAGGGAGAAAGGGGCAAGAGCAGTAACCAGCTATGGAGCAGGGGTCAGGGGTCTGAGAAGAGCTAATGATCACAGCAGGATGAAAGGACAAAAGCATGAAGGGCAGGGGTTGGGCATCATCATTAAGTGAGGACAAGATACAAGGTGGGTATCCACCAGCGCATTCCTGCAACAGGGGCTAGAGACTTAGATACCCCTCACAGGTGGGGCTGAGTCTGATCCTTCCTTGAGGCCCCACCTCTGTTGTGACTCCCTGTGAAACACGGGGGAGCTGGCTTGTGGCTGCGTGGCAGGGCTCCTGCCCTCTTTAGATCAGCGCTGTCCACTACAGACGCCATGCAAGCTTCCTACGTGATTTTAAATTTTCTCGGAGCCACATTAAAAACTTGGGGCACCTGGGTGGCTCAGTCGTAAGTGTCTGCCTTCGGCTCAGGGCGTGATCCCGCGGTTCTGGGATTGAGCCCCACGTCAGGCTCTTCCGCTGGGAGCCTGCTTCTTCCTCTCCCACTCCCCCTGCTTGTGTTCCCTCTCTCGCTGGCTGTCTCTCTGTCAAATAAATAAAATCTTAAAAAAAAAAACTAAAAAGAAGCAGGTGAAATTAATTTTATAGCTCTATTTACCCCAATCTATCCAAAATACAGTCCAATATATAATCTATATAAAAGTTATTAGTAAAATGTTTGCATTTGTTTTCCAGCCGAGTCTTTGTGTGTTTACATGCAGCACATCTCAATTCAGAGAAGGCATATTTCAAGTGCTCGAGAGCCACACGGGGCCCTATATTGGCCAGGGAAGCTTCAGGGGATCTGATTTGGTGGCCTGTCTTGCAGATGGGAAAGAGACAAATATCTTTGCCTCTTCCATGCCAGAGTGGAAACAGCCGGAATGGTGTCCCCTTCTGTCTTCAGTACCCCTCCATGTCTCTCCTGAAGTTACACACTTGACAAAGACACCCTTGCAGACAGAGAATGGGGCCAAATGTGGTGTGTTCCCCTCCAGACTGCCCGAACCTGCCCTTGACACCCATCTGCGGGGGAGGACGAGGCAGGTCCTCAGACTTGCATGGTATTAAAAAAAGGAAAGCCTTCTTGCAAAGGCTGCCCAAGGGGATGTATTAGTCAGCTCCAACTGCCATAACAGAGCACCACAGGCTGGGTGACTCAAACGACAGAAATTTGTTTTCTCACTATTCTGGAGGCTGGAAGCCCAAGACAATGGGTCGGCAGGATTGCTTCTTTCTGTGGCCTCTCTCCTTGGCTTGTAGATGGCAGTCCTCACCCTGGGTCTTCACATAGTCTTCCCTCGGTGCCTGTCTGTGTCCTAATCTCCTCTTTTGATAAGGACACCAGTCATATGGGGTTAGGCACCACCCTCCTTACCTCATTTTAACTTAATCACTTCTTTAAAGACCCCACCTATCTTCAAATACAGTCACATTCTGAGGTATTGGGAACTGGGGCTTTAATACATGAATCTGGGGGAAAGCAATTCAACTCATAACAGTGGGGAAACAGAAGACACTGAGATTAAACGCTGACCCTAAATTTCCAACATCCTTGAGACCTCAATGGGAGAGGCAGATGCTAGCAGTGGGAAGAAGCCTACCCTTTCAAAGCTTCAAGCAGGTCTATCTGGAGAAGATAACCTTTCATTTTAGGACAGATTCACTCCATGTGTCTCATGTTTTGAGGACGTAAAGCAAATGCTGCATGGATATGGAGACAGTCGGGACAGCTGTGGCCCCCAGGAGCCAGATGAGTCTGTGGGATACCCTGGAAACCAGAGGAGTACCCTGCACACTGCAACACTCACAGGAGGTGAGAAACTGAGGTAGGCCCGACCTCCGCTGAGAGCTGGAGAAGAGATGACAGAAAGGACCTGGCTGGCCTGCTAACGTGCCCCTCATGATGCCATTCGAGACTGACGCTGCCTGGCTGAGGCTGGATCACTGGCTAGTGAGGTACAGTCGTGTGGTGCTCTTTGTGCAGAAACTCTCTTCCCCTACAAGGAGTGGACGTCCCCACTGTCAGTCATCCTGCAGTATAAAGACTCGGGGCTGAGGACATTCACCTAAAAGGGAAAGAAACTCATCCCCATAAATCTGCAGGCATTTAGGACAGACCAGCTGAGCCAAGGATCCCCAGGCTCCGTGACATGTCCACTGAGCCTGGGATGGCAGGATGACTGGAGTGGCAAGAGACAACCAGGACAGAACAGCTGAACACAGAAGCACCCCCACACAGAGAGCTGAGAAAAGTTAAGAGGAGAGAGAAGATGAGGCTTAAGTGACAATAACATGGAGAGTAAATGACGAACAATTGCAGCAGCTATTGCTTGAGGCTTCGACCTGTTTGCTCACTTCTACTGGGCTGTGAGTTCCTGAAGGCCTAACCTCTTACACATCCTTGTTTCTCCAGAATGATCCTGGCACAGAGAAGGGCCTCAATAATCATGGAATGCAGGGCATGGGAAGCCAAGTCCAATCCTCCAGAGAGGAAAGCTGAGGCGCCTGGGTGTCCAGTCATCACAAGTCCAACAGGAATCCTGGGGAATCTTGGATGATGGTTTCTCTTGGACTCCTAACAGAAAGAGGTGGCCTGCCTCCCATCATCAATGATGCTCTCAATAGAATCTGCCTCCCAGAGAAACAATGTTGAAAAGCCAGCAGAAAAATTTATCAGAAAAGAAAGGAGAATGTAGTAAGCTTGGGTCCAGGCAAACATTTTGTGATGAAGAAGAAAAATAATCAAGAGCAAACCCCTGGATAGGGCCAAACCACCAGGGTCTTCCTTTGCTAGCAGTGAGCAATCGCTGAAATTATTTCTCTCCCAGGGACCCTAACAGTAAGAAGGAGCTAGTGCAACCCAGACACCTCCCTGCCTGGACTGAAGTCAAGGAGAGACAAGGGAGGAGCTGGGGGCTGACCTCACTGGAAGGGAGCCCAAGAGCAAGGCTGCTTTGCCAACAGCATCTGGGCAAGCAAAACAATACGGGCAACCTCAGTCTCACCACTCTCTGCAGGCTTTCTGATGAAAAGGACTTGGTTCTAGTGCCCAGCTGGAAAGAAAGAGAGAGGAAGGAAGGAAGAAGGAAGGAAGGAAGGAAGGAAGGAAGGAAGGAAGGAAGGAAGGAAGGAAGGAGAGAGGGAAGGAGGAAGGGAGGAAAGAAGGAGAAAGAAAGAAAAGAAAGAAAGGAAGGAAAGAGAAAGAAAGACAAAGGAAAAGAAAAGATTGACTTATTCAACAATTCAAAAGTAGACTTGAGATGAAGCATACAGAAGTAACACCCCAGATCATGGCCTGATAAGGAAGGTATCACTGGTACGACCCAATCGCTGTCACTGCTACAGCCAGTGCTGTTTTACTCATGCATCAGGAACCTGACCTTGCTACTTCTGGGAACCGCTGCCGCGCCACCACCCAAAGGTGGACGCCTCTGGGGCCACGCCCGCCCGCAAACATGGCGGCTTCCTCCACAGCCTGCTGCTTCCGGCGGCACCCCTCTGAGTGCAGGTCTGTGCTGTGCATCTGATTGATGGAGCCTGGTCACAGGCCTGTGTCCCAGTCCCAAGACAGGCGGGAACGTGAGTTCTGACTTCCTCATCTGGAAGACCCGAAGAGGCCCTTCTCCAGACACAGAAAGACAATTCGAAAAGACGATGCACATTACCAGATGAAGAAAGTTCTGTGGACGGACAGTGGTGCCGGCTGCTCAACGATGTGAATGTACTCAGTGCCGCGGAGCCATGGTTACAAAGGGTGAAGAGGGTAAATTTTATGTTATGGGTGTGTTACTGCAGTTAAAAAAAAAAATTTATGTTAACCAAAAAAAATTTTTTTGAGAATTAAAAAAAAATTAATAAAGACACCAGGCAGCTGCGAATAGGACAAATGGCCACCGCTGATGTCCTGAATGTTGGGTAAATAAGAAAATAATGAATTAGGCACGACGCTGGGCTCCCAGACACACGGTAGTTGTAACCAGTCACTTTAACACTTCTCAGTTTGCTGGGTATGTTTAGCATACTTTGTACTTCCTGCTAGCATAGCTCGTGCTACACAGGGTGACTGCTGTTTACCTCATTAGAGCTAATGTGTAGCAGTATATACGATGGGCCGGGCTGGGTGCTTCCACACGTTATCTCAATTACCCCTCACAGTGGCCTGTGGGGAGGGTGTTGGGGACCCTATCGCTCAGAGGGAGTACTTCATTGTACTGGAGGGGGAGGGTATCAGGATAAGTCACCAGAGACAGGATAAGTACCCAGAGAATTCAGGGTAAGGGAACGATCCAGAAGAAGTGGTGGAAAAAACAGAGGAAATGAGAGAAATTTCTGTATGTTTCTGCTTTTGTGACCACGACAGGGAGAAGCCTGGAAAAGCCTGGAACACAGGGGAAATTTAACTAAATAGGGTCAGGTGAGTCAACACGAAAACAGCATATGCCCTACATCCAGCATCCCTGGCAACAGCACCCCCCCCTCCACCATACTGTATGAAATTATCATGAGGAGAGAGTCACATGCAAATATTCTGAGCAAGCCACAGAAAGTCCAGCTGACTCCACCTCAGGGAAGGTTCTGGGGGAGGAGCTGAGAGGATTAGTCAAGGTCGTGGGAGAGATCATCTGATTAATTAAGGGTTAATTTGAACCTGAACACTCAAGGGAACAGGTGGGTTCAGTCCCTACCTGTTGCTCTGCCACTGAGGCTGATCAAAGTCTATGCGCCTAGTCAAGTGCACCCTCACTCATGAAATGGTCTCAAGAGCTCTCCTCCCTGGCATCTCTGCCTGCAGGAAGCCCCAAACCGGAAAATGGTCGAAGTTCTCCCCCAGTTTGGGAGTGGGCAGCCGCCATGGCCTGCTGCTTACGCAGCTCCCCCGACCACTTCTGCCCCACCAGAGTCTGCCTGTAAGAGGTTTAGGGAGTAAAACAGAGAATTCTTCGGGTTATCATTGAAATTGAAGACTGGAGAGGGTAAATACCATGCCCAAGTTGCCTGGCTAGCAAGCGGTGGCCCAGGGATTTGAACCTCGTCTATTTTCAAAATCCAGCCCCTTAATCACCAAGAGCAGAGGCAGAACCCTGTCCAGACAGAAACTCACCTATGTGATCCTAGCAAGTGAGTTCAGTTCACTGAGTATATTTTCCCATCAGCAAAAAGTTAACAAAAAGATCTACGTAGCAGGGCTGATGAGAGGATTGGAAGTGAGTCCTCACTTGGCACAAGGCTCCCAACCAAGGAAGATCAATGAACAAGAGTACTAGTCCCATTTTCAGATGTAGAATAGCATCACTGGAGTTAAGGAACATGGCCAGGCTTATGCGTCCATTTGCTATCAAAACAGATCTCGGGGGTGCCTGGGTGGCGCAGTCGGTTGAACATCTGACTCTTGGTTTCGGCTCAGATCATGAGCTTAGGGTCATGAGTTCGAGCCCTACATCGAGTTTGGTGCTCAGCTCAGAGTCTGCTTGGGACTCTCTCTCCCTCTCCCTCTGCCCCTCCCCACTGCTCACTCGCTCTCTCTCAAAATTATATAAATAAATCTTAAAAAAAAAAAACCAACAGATCTTGATCCTGGGATTTTCACTCCAAATTCCATGCATCTGGCTCACTTGAGCATTAGATGAGAATGTGGGGAGACTAAAAATCTAAGGGCCCATCCTAAGAAATTCCATTTTATTTCGCTGAGGACAAGACTATTCATCTATTCCATGTAATGGACTATGGTGGGCACTGCAGAATAGGTCACGGTACGGATGACCCAGCTCTGTCCTCAAGGGCAGCGATGTGGCTGGTGAAATGGACCTGGTGCAAAATTTGTACCAAGAGCACCTTTCCTTTCTCCTTCCATCAGGGAAATGGGTTTAGCTAAGCCAGTGATTCTCAGCCTTGGCTGCCCATTGTCATCCCCTGGGAAGCTTTGGAAAAGTTGCTCCCCGGTCCCACCCCTGGGGGTGCTACAGCCTCTAACTGGCAGCCAGGTTGGGAACCCCCGAGGTGACAAAGAGGAAGTTCTGGGGCCAACTGGAGTGCAGGGGGAGGAGGAGGGAGCATGAGTGGGGAAGTGGGGGATTTTGCATGGCGGAAGTGAATGACCAACAAGGCGATTACTCAGGACTGTGGTCTTTATGGTCCTAGATGCAAGACCTGGGCACTCAGGACAGGGACAGGACGGAGCCCCTGCCTCCCCACGGGCAGCTGCAGAAGCCCCAGGCAAGACCTCAGACATGCAGTCAGGAGGGACTGCATCCATCAGCCTGAGACATCGACTTCATGGCAAGAGCTGCCCACTAGGCTGCGTGGAAGGGAAGGTCTGACAACAGCCGAGAACTGGCCTTCCTGACCATGGGTGGTGAGACGCATGGCCGCCTGGAAACAGTCTGTTGCATTTCCAAACACGAAGTCAGATAAATAAAATGCGTTATTGTTTTATTAGCGCCCCTTAAAAGCTCCTGCAGTGCTGTGAGTTACAGCAGATACACCTAGATTCATATATTTATTTTATGTGTTTAGCACTTAATTCACTGTAGCTTGCCTTGCGAGACACCCTGCGGTAACACATTTTTACTGTTATGTCCCTCCACATTAATCAGCCTTCGTTGCTTACGCACAACCAGTACTTTTAGAGAGCAGGCATCTCGTTTCCAATAATTCACCTCTGTGTTCAGTGTTATCTGTCCAGCGTTGCTGCTGTGGGGTTTGGCTTCCACATTGCATTCTGAGCTGTCTCCAGTCTTGCGTTCGTTTTTCTTCTATGGCTTCTCAGAGTTCTTATAAGCTATCCTACCATTTTGTACTTTTTAAAATGTTAAGACAGAAGGTTGTTTCGGGAAAATACTCAGAAAACACAATTCTTTTTTTAAGATTTTATGTATTTAGTTGAGAGAGAGAGCAAGCACGCGAGGGCCGGCGAGGAGCAGAGGGAGAGGGAGAGGGAGAAGCAGACTCCCCACTGAGCAGGGAGCCTGATACAGAACTCCATCCCAGAAGCCCAGGATCTTGACCTGAGCTGAAGGCAGACGCTTAACCGACTGAGCCACCCAGGCGCCCCAAAAATGCAATTCTTATAAACACTTTAATGTTCTGCACTAGCTCCGAGATTCGGTGGGATGTTGAACATTTCTCACTAGAGAAATTCTAAGCTTAGCTTTTCAAGGACTAAATAAAGGCTAAGAAACATGCACAGAGATTCCCCTCAATGGTCACCACCTGCACTGGTCTGGGTCCTTCAGGAAGGAGTGAGGGGTGATAGACCGTGGGAGAGAAATAGCTATGGAGGGGGAGGAGGTGGGACTGGGCAGGAAAAGCCTTCAGAGTGCCATGCAGACCCGATCTTGTGAAAGGAAAGACAGGAAAGAGAAAAAGAGGACAAGGAGAATCTCAGGCCACTGTGCAGATCATGGAAGTCTTGGCAATCGGTGAGCAGGGGAGCAAAATTGCCCATTAGAGGACTCTCTTGCTGGGGAATAGTGGGTGTTGCTGCCTCAGCCCTGCTATCATTGGCTTGGGAGCGGCTTCAAAGGCTGCTGCTGGAGGCTATCTGCTAATCCTATTCTTCTTGGCAAATTTTTTCTTGATTCGGGGGATGAGATCAATGGTCCTTCATAGCTGCCGTGCCCCCTCCCAGCTCCTGTACAACCTTTCTTTCTTTCTTTTTTAAGATTTTATTTATGTATTTATTTATTTTTAGAGGGAAAGAGAATCCCAAGCAGTCTCCACGTCCAGGGAGCAGCTCGACGTAGGGCTCCATCTCACAACCCCGAGATCGTGACCTGAGCTGAAATCAAGAGTCAGACGCTTAACCGACTGAGCCACCCAGGGGCCCCTAAAGATTTTATTTTTAAGTAATCTTTACACCCAACATGGGGCCAGAACTCACAACCCCGAGATCAAGAGTCGCAAGACTGAGCCAGCCAGGTGCCCCCTAAACCTTTCTAAATGAAAAAGATACGGCCTCTTTAAGAGACTGCTTGTCTCTTCTTGGCCCAGGGTGATCAAGTGAACTCCACACCCAGCTGAACCGTAGGGGAATTGCAATTAAACACTTTATAGGGAGACACAATTGATTGACAATCAGCGGTAGAGCCATAAACAAGCTTTTTCTTTCTGTTTTTCTCTACGTTCCAACTATTAGTGATAATTGATTGTGTTTTTGATTGGAAAATGTTTATAATAAATATTTTAAAATCAATTTCACGATGACACCTTTTTGATCCAAAATGCTATTCCCCAATTTGGTAACCCAACAATAGCTTCAAAGTCAGAGAACGTGATAAGAGACCAAGTTCAGGCTTTGAGTTCAGACAGATCTGAGTCTGACCCCTGGCCCTGTGACTACTACTCTTCACCCTGGGCAGGCCCTGGTCCCCTCTCTGCTCCAGCTTTGTGATCCAGAAAGGAAGACACGCGTCCTTACTTCTCAGCATCGCTTTATTAGATGATGTAACATAGGTAAGCCCTCTGGCACCATGCCCACATAGACCAAGAAACCAATCGATTTTGATGCCTCCCCAAAACTGCTGGAAGTTTCTAAAAATCCACAAAGGACAAAGATTGGCTACAGCTGAGGATCCAAATCATGTCCTAGGAAAGTCCCAAAAATGAGTTCTGAAAACCTCCTTGACAGCAAGTAACTCCACTTCTCGGTGTATACCCAAGAGGAGTGAAAGTAGAGACTCAAACAGTTATCTCACATCGATGCTCAGAACAGCACTATTCACGGTACCCAAAAGTGGACATGCCCACATGCCCCTCAACAGATGAATGAATAAACAAAATGTGGTACAGACCTGATGGAATATTACTCAGCATTAAAAAGGAAGGAAATTCCAACACACCACACCACAGAAGAACCTTGAGGATGTTAAGCTAACTGAAATAAACCAGACACAAAAGGACACATGTTGTATGATTCCACTTATATGAAGTACCTAGAGTAGTCAAATCCATAGAGACAGAACATAGAACAAAGGTTACCAAGGGCAGGGGGAGGAAGGAAACAGGACTTAGTGTTTAATGGGTACAGAACTTCCATTTGGGATAATAAATTCCTGAAGGTGGGTGGTGAGGATAATTGCACAACAATGTGAACACTCTCAGTGCCACCAAAATGTTTACTTAAAAATGTTAAAATGGTAAATTTTATGTTTCGTATATTTCACAATTAAAAAAATTAAATGATGGTTAAAAGCCTCCTTGGCACAACAGTATTACTACTTTGCAGGAAGCAAGGCTGAGCTACTGGCAGGTTATTTCTCAAATAGAGAAGAAACATACAGCTTGTGCAATTCATTGCATTTTTTAATCACTTCTAATTATAGAAATAAGAAAACCACATTACAAATTTTGAAAATTAAAAAAAAAAATCTCGGGGATGGCTGGGTGGCTCAGTCGGTGAAGCATCTGCTTTCGGCTCAGGTCATGATCCCAGGGTCCTGGGATCAAGTTCGTCATCGGGCTCCCTGCTCATCAGGGAGCCTGCTTTCTCCTCTCCTTCTGCCTACCACTCCCCCTGCTTGTGCCCTCTCTCTCTCTCCGTCAAATTAAAAAAAAAAATTTTTTTTAAGAAAATGAAAAATCTCATACTTCCATTTCTTCTTTTTTACAGCATTTTTTAAAAACTTAATTGTAACCATAGTATTTGGACACCATGGGCTCTGAAGACAGGTCCCAAAAATGACTTGCAGATGGGGCGCCTGGGTGGCACAGCAGTTAAGCGTCTGCCTTCGGCTCAGGGCGTGATCCCGGCGTTATGGGATCGAGCCCCACGTCAGGCTCCTCTGGTATGAGCCTGCTTCTTCCTCTCCCTCTCCCCCTGCTTGTGTTCCCTCTCTCGCTGGCTGTCTCTATCTCTGTCGAATAAATAATAAAATCTTAAAAAAAAAAAAAAACCAAAAATGACTTGCAGAAACCTCCTTGGTAATACACAGGCTCAAGATGGACACTATGAATTTTCTTGGGACACCCAGCCTTGCTTCCTCCAGGGTGGGAAGCATCCATACTGCTGATGTATGGGAAATGTGGGGCCACGGGATGGTTGGTAGAGGGGAAGGGGAGCAGGAAGAAAGAAGACTCATGGCTGTGAATGTCTCATTTATGCCAGTACAGTCATTGGCACACACATGGGCACACAGGTCCTCCCCATGCTGAGTTCTCTCACTGATGGCTCTGTTTCAGGCCAAAGTCTGAAGGGAGAAAAAAAAAAAAAGAGGAACTTGTTGTTGAGGCAGCCCAGGCCATGGACGTGAGAACAATCTGGCTGATGGTTGAGACCCATTGTAGGGAATCAGGACCAGTACTCTGGGGAAAATGAGTGGAACTATGGCCTCCTATTCAGCTGGACTCCCGCCAGGACAGCGGAGTGCAAGTCTGGGGCTGGACACACCCAGAGCTGAGCCTTCATGCCACCTTAAGCAAGTGACTTCCTTCCTCTGAGCTTCAATTCCCTTAGCTTTCAAATGGGAATGATATTCCCTACCTCGTGATGGTGTTTTGCGGACTGAGAAAGAATCCATGTAAAGTGGCTGGCGCACTAAATGGAAGCCGTATCAGACCCAGCCCTCCTGATACCCCACAAGCAACTCCACTGATCTGACCAACGAGCAAATACTGCAAACCCTTCCACTGGCGGACCTGGTTGTGCACTCTTGCAAATAACTCACCAAATTACCTCACCGTTAGGAAGAAACACTTGAAAGACTGCATAAAAAGGTTGACGTAAGTATTTTCCCAAGACGGATTATCTGTCGTTCCTTAACAAATAAACTGACCTAGTGAAAAGAACAGATTCTGGAAATAGCTTCGGATGGCCTCTTCACACAAAAATTTGTTGAAGAGAAGTCTCCTACGTCATTCCGATAACAAATTCCTTTTTAGTCTCCAACCATTCCAAAGAAGGCAGGTGTATCCTATGAGTGAGGGGAACAACCAGTTACGGTTACATATGAACTTCAGAATGTCAGTGGCTAAACAGGATAGAAAGTTATTTCTCACTACAGTTCATTGCAATGTTCTAGTGGACAGGCAGCTTTTTCTCCATGTGGTGACTCAGGGACCCAAGCTTCTTCCACCTTGTGGCTCTACCGTCCCCTGTGGTCTCTTTACAGCCAACAGAAAGATAACGGAAAATGAGAGAAGTTCCACTCTTCTTAAAAGTTGACCCACGAGCAGCACACATCATTTCCACTCACATGGCATTGATGAGAACTAGTCACATCGCCATAATGGCAGCAAGACTGGCAGAAAATATTTGCCAAAAAAATGTATTTGAGGGGCACCTGGCTGGCTCAGTCAGTGGAGTGTGTGACTCTTGATCTCAGGGTTATGGGTTCAGGCCCCACGTTGGGTGTGGAGATTACTTAAAAATAAAATCTTTTTTTAGGGGCACCTGGGTGGCACAGCGGTTAAGCGTCTGCCTTCGGCTCAGGGCGTGATCCTGGCGTTATGGGATCGAGCCCCACATCAGGCTCCTCCGCTATGAGCCTGCTTCTTCCTCTCCCACTCCCCCTGCTTCTGTTCCCTCTCTCACTGGCTGTCTCTATCTCTGTCAAGTAAATAAATAAAATCTTTAAAAATAAATAAATAAAATAAAATAAAATCTTTTTTTAAAAAAATTTTTAATTAAAAAAATACATAAATATATATATATTTGACAAAGTTTGACAAAGTTCTTGTGTCCAGAATATATAAGTAATGTACATATAATAAGAATATATTATATGCAGAATATTATCTAGAACTTATATACAGAATATATAAAGAACTCTTAAACTCAATAATAAGGAGACAAAAAATTCAGTTGGAAGACTGGCAAAAGATTTGAAGATACCTCACGACAGAAAATATATAGAAGGCAAATGAACACACCAAAAGATACTAAATATTATTGGTCATTAGGGAAGTTCAAATTACAACCTCAATTAGATACCACTACACACCCCTAGAATGGCTAAAATTAAAGTGTCCCAAGTGTTAACAGTGATGTGGGGCAACTGAGACTCGCATACAATGGAGGTGAGAATGTAAAATGGTAACCTCCTTAGAAAACAGTTTGGAAATCTTTTATATAAGATGTTTATGGGTTTTTTTTAAAGATTTTATTTATTTATTTATTTATTTATTTATTTCAGAGAGAGAGAGAGAGAACACAAGCAGGGGGCAGGGAGCAGCAGAGGGAGAAGGAGAAGCAGACTCCCCACTGAGCAGGGAGCCTGACCCAGGGCTCAATCCCAGGACCCCAAGATCATGACCTGAGCCGAAGGCAGACACTTAACTGACTAAGCCACCCAGGTGTCCTATAGACCACTTTTTCTGGTCACAATACAATTAAATTTGAAGTCAATTACAAATAGAAAACTAGGGGAGAAATTTGTTTGGAAATAAATCACATTCTTTAAAGTCATAGGTTAAATAATAAATCAGTGGACATTTTATAATGTTTATTATATTTTTAAATAACAATAGTCCTATATGTTAAAACATACATGAGTTTACCTAAATCATTACTGTGCTAGTGGGAAATGTATACTTTTATATGCTTTTATTACATATTAAGAAAAAACACACTAGAAAAACTAATAGTAGAACAAACCTAAAGAAAATTGTAAAGAAGAAAATAATAAAAATAAGAGCACAGAATAATGAAATAGAAAAGAAATGCACATACATGAAACCAATATTTGATTCTTTTAACACATTAATAATACTAACAAACCTTTGGCAATATTGACCAAGACAAAAATAACAGAAGGCATAATATAGGTTGAAAAAATAGAGAATATTATAAACCACTTTATGTTAATAAATTTTAAAACTTAGAAAGCATGGATAAATTCCTAGAAAAATAAGCTGGCTTAGGAAGAAATTAAAAACTGAGTAGTCCTATAATCATTAAAGAAATTGAACAGTTAAAAATTTTGCCACAAGGAAAACACCAGTTTACTAGTAACTTCTACCAATCATTCAAGAAACAAATAACTCCAATATCACACAAATCCTTTCAAATTATAGCAAAGGAAGAAACACTCCCCAATTCATGTTATGAGGCCAGCATAAAATTAATACCCAAACTGACAAGGACAGAGCACAAAAGAAAAATTATGAGACAATTTCACTGATGAACATAGATCCAAAGCACTTTTTTAAAAATTAGCAGGACCCACAACTATATGGTCAACTAATCTTCAACAGAGCAGGAAAGAATATCCAATGGAAAAAAGACATTCTCTTCAATAAACAATGTTGGGAAAACTGGACAGCAACGTGCAAAAGAATGAAACTGGACCAGTTTCTTACACCACACACAAAAATAAATTCAAAATGTATGAAAGACCTAAATGTGAGACAGGAAATCAAAATCCTAGAAGAGAACACAGGCAGTAACCTCTTAGACATCGTCCATAGCAACTTCTTACTAGATATGTCTCCTGGGGCAAGGGAAACAAAGCCAAAAATAAACTATTGGGACTACATCAAGATAAAAAGCCTCTGCACAGCAAAGGCAACAATCAACAAAACTAAAAGGCAACCTTCGGAATGGGAAAAGATATTTGCAGATGACATATCTGATAAAGGGTTAGTATCCAAAATATATAAAGAACTTATAAAACAACACCCAGGGGTACCTGGGTGGCTCAGTCAGTTAAGCGTCCAACTCTTGATTTTGGCTCAGGTCATGCTCTCAGGGTCCTGAGATCGAGCTCCACAACAGGCTCCATGCTGAGTGGGGAGTCTGCTTGAGATTGTTTCTCTCCCTCTCCTGCCCCTTCCCCTCTTCGTGCACTCTTTCTCTCTCTAAATAAATCAATAAAATTCTTAAAATAAAAACTCAATGCCCAAAACCCAAATAATCCAGTTAAAAAATGGACAGAAGACATGAATAGACATATTTCTGAAAAAGACATCCAGATGGCCAACAGACACGTGAAAAGATGCTCAACATCACTCATCATCAGGGAAATGCAGATCAAAACTATAATGAGGGGCGCCTGGGTGGCACAGCGGTTAAGCATCTGCCTTCGACTCAGGGCGTGATCCCGGCGTTGTCGGATCGAGCCCCACATCAGGCTCCTCCGCTATGAGCCTGCTTCTTCCTCTCCCACTCCCCCTGCTTGTGTTCCCTCTCTCGCTGGCTGTCTCTATCTCTGTCAAATAAATAAATAAAATCTTAAAAAAAAAAACTATAATGAGATACCAGCTCACACCTGTCAGAACGGCTAAAATTAACAACACAGGAGACAACAGGTGCTGGTGAGGGTGCAGAGAAAGGGGAACCCTTGTGCACTGTTGGTGGAAATGCAAACTGGTGTAACCACTGAGGAAAACAGTATGGAAGTTCCTCAAAAAGTTAAAAATAGAACTATTCTACAAGCCAGCAATCGCACTCTAGGTATTTACCCAGAGGATACAAAAATAGATTCAAAGGGATACATGCACCCTGATGTTTATAGCAGCATTATCAACAATAGCCAAATTATGAAAAGAGCCCAAATGTCCACAGATTGATGAATGGATAAAGATGTGGTTTATATATCCAATATTACTCAGCCAAAAGAAAGAATGAAATCTTGCCATTGGTAAGGACGTGGATGGAGCTAGAGTGTATCATGTTAAGCGAAATAAGTCAGTCAGAAAAAGACAAATACCATATGATTTCACTCATACATGAAATTTAAGAAACAAAACAGATGAACTTGGGGGGGAGGGAAGGGACAAACCATGAAACAGGCTCTTAGAGAACAAACTGGGGGTTGCTGCAGGGGAGGTGGGTAGGGGATGGGCTAGCGGGGTGATGGGGATTATGAGGGCACTTGTTGTGATGACCACCGGGTGCTATATGTAAGCCATGAATCACTAAATCCTACAACTGAAACTAATATTACACTGTATGTCAACTAACTAGAATTTAAATAAAAGCTTGAAAGAAAAAGTAAATAAATAATAAACATAAAAATTAGCAAACTAATTCCAGCAATGCATGAAACAGTGGTGACCAAGTTGTACTTGTTGCAGGAATACAAAATTGTTTTAATCTTAGAAAACCAATTCCTTGGGGAGCCTGGGTGGCTCAGGCGTTAAGCATCTGCCTTCGGCTCAGGTCATGATCCCAGGGTCCTGGGATCGAGCCCCGCATCAGGCTCCTTGCTCAGCGGGGAGCCTGCTTCTCCCTCTCCCACTTCCCCGGCTTGTGCTCCTTCTCTCACTGTGTCTTTCTCTGTCAAATAAATAAATAAAATCTTTAAAAAGAAGAGAAAAGAAAATTCCTCTAATTCACGCAGATTAAAGTAGAAAAATCACATGATCATCTCAGTAAGTTAAGACACCTTTGATAAATTTAAATATCCATTCGTGACAAAATAAGCGTAAAAATAAATCCTTACAAAGCTAGAAGCAGAATTTCCTTAGCCTCCTACCATGTGTCTACAGAAAACTGACAGCAAAAATTCCATGTAAGTAAAACAGTGAATGTTTTCCCTTTGAGACCAAAAATAGAGTAACTGCTTATATTTTCATTCAACACTGTATTGGAGGACGAGAAGAGAAATAAAGGCATAAGAGTGTAAAAAAGAAATAAAACGTTCATTATTTGTATATATTATCTGCTACGTAGAAAACACAAAATCTATCGAGAAATTACTAGCTTCAGTAAGAGAGTTTAGCAAGGTTGTTGAATTAAAAAATCAATATAGAAAGTCAATGAGTTTCTACAATCAGCAACAAATAAAAAAAGTAATTTTTGAAAAGATAATCATGCCAAAAATATAAACTGAAATGAATAAATCTAACAAAAGCTATGTAAGTGCTTTATGAAGAAAATTATAAACGCTTTTAAAACACATTAAAGAAAATCTAAAAAAATGGGGAGTTTCATGAATATCTTTTTTTTTAAGATTTATTTATTTTAGAGAGAGAGCGCGCATACAGTGTGGGGAGGGACAGAGGGTGAGAGAGAGAGAAAGAGAGAGAATCTCAAGCAGACTCCCTGCTGAGTGCACAGCTTGACATGGCGCCAACCCCAGGACCCTGAGACCACCACCTGAGCCGAAAACCAAGAGTTGGAGGTTTAACTGACTGCACCACCCAAGCGCCCCATGGGTATCTTTTAATTTTAATATATTTTTCCTCTAATATGTTCAAAATTGACTCTTTGAAAACATACATAATAACAATTTTCATGTTTCATGTTCTTATTATATTCATTCAAACATTGCTGGCCCATCTATAGAGCACCCAGACAGAAACAATCATGGTTAAATTAGGTCACAGACACTGTTGTACCACTTTCAGTAATAGGAATGACATAGTTGTACACATATTTTTACACATATTTACACATTTTTTAATCTTATCATTATAAGGGTACATTTGTCAAGGTAGGAGGATGGAACACATTTAACGCTTTATTTGATGCATAACTTCTAAATATTCGGATGGATTACCATCTGTGGGCCCCCTTCCGTGTCCTCGTCGTGGGCCCCTGGGACATCAGGGGCAGGCCTGATCAGAGGCGCTGCAGGGGTCCTGGCTGTGGGCAGGGAACCCACCTCAGGCTCCTGCAAACTCTCATGGAGAGCACCAGCCCAGGTGAGTCAGGGTGTCCTACTTGGAAGGGTCACTCAAACCCCATGAAGCTGGTTCCTGAGAAGAAGCTGGGGGGCCTTGAAGGCAAACCAACTCAAGCTGCCAGGAGAGGAACCTTAGCATTTGGGGCTCCTTGCTCTGTTGAGTCAGGGCTGGATGATGGGCGTGTTTGCCAGGAGGTTCTAGAGAGGAGGTCAGGGATCGCGAGAAAGAGAAGAGATGGCTCCTCTCTGTCTGTGCAAGAGCCAAGTCTGAAATTCATTCAACAAACATTTCCAGAGTGCTAATCAGCATTAGCATGAAAACCAGTAAGATTTATTAAGCATTGCTGTCCTGGGTCCCTGGGAGGTAACTTTTTTTTTTTTTAAAGATTTTATTTATTTGACAGAGAGAGACAGAGAGAGAGGGCACACAAGCAGGGGGAGTGGGAGAGGGAGAAGCAGGCTTCCCGCTGAGCAGGGAGCCCGATGTGGGGCTCGATCCCAGGACCCTGGGATCATGACCGAGCTGAAGGCAGATACTTAACCGACTGAGCCACCCAGGTGCCCCTGGGAGGTAACTTTTATATATAACCACACACAATGCATGTTATACATAATAGCTGTATGAATTAGGTGCTGTTATGTTCCCAGTTTTAAAGATGAGGAAACTGATGCTTGATTTTAAGTGATTTGTCCAGGGTCATACAGTTTGTACATGACAGAGCGAGGATTGGAGTCTGGGCGGTGTGCCAGCACCTAAATTATAGAAATGAGTCAGTCATAGTCCTTACCTGCAAGGATGTCATGGTCTAGTGGGAAAGTCAAATATGCAGGTAGATATGTTTTGATAAACCAACCTGAATAGAGCTAGATAAGAAGGACAGCTAGATAAAACAGAGTGAATGAGCTAGGAACGATAGGATATGTTGGACCGACAGTCAGGGGTCTGACTCTAGAAAAGGTTCATACAGAAACAGAGTGGGTGAGCGGTAACCAAGTTAGGTTAATATTAGATGGTGCAAGACCGCTAATGGCTAGCGAAAGAGTTTGGGCTTTATCATCCAGTTAATGTTAAGGTAGAGAAGGGACGTGAAACACATAGCGTGAGGATTCATTTGTGTCCTCTGTGTTGGGTGGGTGCAGTGGGCACAGTGAAGGACAGAATGACCCCTGGACCAGTGAGGAAGCCCTGGTACCAATGATCCACCCTTAAGGCAGGGTACTGGCCATCAGGGAGAAAGCAATGGAGACAAGGAGCTTGATAAAGGAAGAAGAGACAGGGCTTGCCGTTGGCTGGCTAGCCAAGGAAAACTAGTTAAGATAAAGACAAGGAACAGGGTACCACCAGGAATGCAATGTAGCCTTCGAAAACGACGGTCACGAACACTGCATAGCAATACCGGAAAATGCTTATGATATTATGATAAGTGAAAAGAACAGAATTTTTTTAAAGACTTATTTATTTATTTGAGAGAGAGAGAGAGAATGCAGGCAGGGGGAGGGGCAGAGGGAGAGAGAATGCTCAAGTGGACTCCCTACTGAGTACAGAGCCTGATGCGGGCTCCATCCCAGGACCCTGAGATCATGACCTGAGCTGAAATCAATTGTCAGCCACTTCACCAACTGAGCCATCCAGGTGCCCCAAGAACAGAATTTTTAAAATCACATGTACTTGTGATTACAGATATCTTTTCAAAGCACAAGAAAGAATAAACCAAACGAATCACTCACCCTGCTCCAAAAACTCATTTCTACTTTGTTAGTGCCTTGGACTGAGTTGAGCCCCCCTCGAAATTCATATGTTGAAGCCCCAACCCCCGGGGTAACTGTATTTGGAGATAGGACCTTTACGGAGGTCAAGTTAACAAGGGTGGGGTCCTGATCTGATAGGACTGGTGCCCTTCTGAGAAGAAGAGGCACCAGGGCTCTGTTTCCCTTTCTCCACATATGTCCAAAGAAAAGGTCGAGGGAGCACACAGCAAGAAGGCGCCATCTTCAAGCTGAGGAGAGAGGCCTCACCAGGAGCCAACACAGCTGGCTCCTTGATCTTGGACTTCTGCCATTGGGTTTCTGTTGCGTAAGCAGCCCCGTCTGTGGTATTTTGTTACGGCAGCCCGAGCTGACTAACACAGGCTGCCAATCAGTCCCCTAGTCCTGCGGATTCTTTCTTTGCAATTCTCCTTACCATCTCACCTTCCCTCCTCGTCATTCCCACTGCACATGTGGCTCAAGGTCGTCTTGTGCCCAGATGAATGCAACCGACTCTTCCACCTTTCTGGCTTTGTACTTGCTGACTTGCTTCTCAGACTTCTGGCCACCCATTCTTACCTTGCCCCCTCCCGACTATCATCTCACACAGCTGAGATGTTTGAATCTGACAACTGATATCTTCCTCGAGTACCAACCCTCAGCTCCCTCTTCTAGAACTCTCTGCTCACCTCTCCGATGCAGGTTCTCTGGCCTCTGCAGGTGAACTGCAGTTTTTCCACGGTGTGTGTGGAATGAAATCCAGTTCAGACAGGCACTCAAATGGCAGGTGTGAGGACGGTCTCTTTCCGCCCCTCGCCCTCACCTCTGCGTGTCTTTCCTTAGCTCCGTACTCCCAGGCTTCTGCAGCAGACGGCATTTTCCACATGGAGGGAAAGAGGGCCACCAGCAGCAGCCTTAAGCCTAAAGCATCCCAGATTACCAAACTTCATGGGAAAACAAAGTTTCTTTCTCCTCGCATCCATTCGTGTCAAAATCCCAGAGGGGCTGTGACTGGTCCTTCTTGGGTCCAGGGCAAGAGGAAGGGGGATTCTAACAGGCCAGGGCCAGTTTGCAAGAGTGAGAGAAGCTCCTGTTACCAAAAGAGGGAAAAGATGTTGAGCAGATGAAAGCAAACGTCTATTCTTCCCGGCGACACCTGCTCTGATGCAGCCCAGCACACAGGACACCTGGCCCTTGGTCACCCTCACTGGCCCTGCCACACCCAGCAAGAGGGGGAATCAAACAGCACCTCCCTGGGCAGAGCCCGACGGCCTGTGCCACCCCCACGCCTCCTGGGCCATAGGCAATCTATTCCAATTGGTAAGCCAGTACAGAAGCATTTGAGCACGTCTTGGAACAATGGCAATGTTTTTCTTCCACAGTGATTCATACGAGCCTGGCCGTGGGGTTTCACATTAAGGAAAATAGACACTGACATCTCTGATGCAGAACTCTGAGTTCTTCCAGAACAAAGCTGGGCCCTGGTTTGACAAGGAAGGATTTGGTTCGTGATACCAAGGGGGAAAAAGCCTCCTGGCTTTAAAGTTAGGCTAACGCTGGGTTAGAGCACAAAATATGTCTTCAGAAGCTGTGTCCTGAGAGATCCTTTAAATATGGTAAGCCGATGCTGCCAATGGGAAAGTGAGTTGGCACACGTGTCCATTGTTGGGGGCGGGGGGGGGGTGCAAACTAGCATGAGCCTTTCCAGGAGCAATGTCTTTAAATGCCAATACCCTTTGACCCACAAATTTCATTTCCAGGAATTCATCCTAAGAAAACAATACAGAATGCTAAAGAAACTTCATGCAAGAAAAGCTGTTCACCATGGTATTATTTATAACTGAAAATTTAGGAACATGAAGGAATGGTTAGATGTATGACAATGAATCCTCTCCATGGGATATTTTTCAGCAACTAAAAATGGTGTCTAGTCAGTTCAGAAAACAAAAGATAAGCAGCTTCGAAAGGTGATTCAGCCTTTCTTATAAGAAAAAATGTATATTAAAGTAAAATTGGCATACTGTTTATGACTTTCAGTTTGTCAAAGATCGAAGGCATTGTTAACACTGGGTTGGCGCTGGTATGGGGAAACACAAACTTTTATATGTTATTGGGTGGAGTTTAAATCAGTACAACTCCTATGAGGGGTAACCTGATGGTATCTATCAAAAATTAAAGTGTATAGGGCGCCTGGGTGGCTCAGTCATTAACCGTCTGTTCGGCTCAGGGTGTGATCCCAGGGTCCTGGGATCAAGCCCCGCTTCAGGCTCCCTCCTCCGCTGGGAGCCTGCTTCTTCCTCTCCCACTCCCCCTGCTTGTGTTCCCTCTCTTGCTGGCTGTCTCTCTCTCTCTCTCTGTCAAATAAATAAATAAAATCTTTAAAAAAAAATTAAAGAGTACATTTTATTTTTTTAAAGATTTTATTTTTCCGTAATCTCTACACCCAACATGGGGCTTGAATTCACAACCCCGACATCAAGAGTGGCATGCTCCAGGGTGCCTGGGTGGCTCAGTCAGTTCAGCGACTACTTTTGGCTCAGGTCATGATCCTGAAGTCCCAGGATCGAGTCCCACATCAGGCTCCCTGCTGAGCAGGGAGTCTGCTTCTCCCTCTAACCCTCCCCTATCTTGTGCTCTCTCTCTCATCCTTTCTCTCTCAAATAAATAAATAAAATCTTTAAAAAAAAATGAGTGGCATGCTCCAACCAACTAAGCTAGCCAAGAGCCCCTAAATTACACATTTTAAGACAAATCCTAGCAAAATTTCACTGCCAGGAATTCATCCTACAGCTATTACTGACACATGTGCATGAAGAGTAAGTCTGTTGCTTGAAACATTGTCTATAAGAACAAAAGAAAGGACTAACTCTCAGTAGGAGACTGGATAATACATTGTGTTACATCCACACACTATATACCAGTAGCTGTTAAACAGAAAGACCATGTCAAAACCATATGTGTTTTGTGGGATGATTGCCAAGATTCGGTGAAAAAAATCAAGAAAGCCAAGGTGCAAAACAATATGTCTGGTATTCTACTATTTGTGCAGGAAGAAAAGCTCATTTTTTTGAATATGTATAGACTTTCTCAGGATACACAAGCAAGCAAAGACAATGATTACTCTGGGAAGGGTGACTGAGGTCAAGGGTGGCAAAGAGACTTTTCATTGTACACCTGGCACTGTGCAAATTTTTAAAAACGTGAGTATGTATTTCCTTTAAAAAAAAAAAAAAGACAAGGGGCACCTGGGTGGTACAGTCAGGTAAGCTTCTGACTCTTGGTTACGGTGGTGAGATCGAGTCCCACGTGAGGCTCCATGCTCTGTACGAAGTCTGCTGGAGATTGGCTCCCTCTCCCTTTCCCCTACTTCCTCTGCTCATGCTCTCTCTCTCTCAAATAAATAAATAAAATCTTTTAAAAAATAAAAATAATTAAAAATAAAGACAAAAGTAAAATACATGAGCTAAAAAAGGATGTCTATATATGTTTATAGTTACATAGATAAATGCCATATTATACTGTTAAGTGAGAAAGGTAAGTTAAAAAATTGTACTTATAGTATGTTCAGTTATGTAAAAGGGAAAAAACTGGAGAAAAAAGACTGGAAGAAAATGTTAACCTTGGGACTAAGAATGATTTATCTTTCAACTTTTCCTGTAGTTCCCGAAGTGTCTTTAATAATCATGTTTTACTCAGGGCGCCTGGGTGGCTCAGTTGGTTAAGCATCCAGCTCTTGATTTCAGCTCAGGTCTTGATCTCAGGGTCGTGAGATCAAGCCCCATGTTGGGCTCCACACTTAGTGTGGGGTCTGCTTGAGATGCCCTCTCCCTCTGCCCCCCCTGCTCATGCTCTTGCTGTCTCCCTCTCTCTCTCAAATAAATAAATATCTTTTTTAAAAATCACATTTTACTCTTACAATAGAAAAAATAAACTTTAAAAAAGTGTTGTCAAAATATATTATCCATCTATCTCTGTAGTCTAAATGCAGAAGGTAAAATCAGAGAGACAAGAAGTTAATATACCACTTAAGCTCTTTTTGACTCCATGATTCTGCATTAAGGAAGTTTGTTGTGATTTCTTAAGTCCTTTTTACTTTCTCCAGCTTGGCAACTGCTGCCAATAAGGACAAGACATAGCTTGTAAGTCAGCCAAGAGAACACTGGGTTTATAATGCCCAGTACCAGTGACTATGAAGTCGGATGAGCTCTACCAGCCATGACTGCATTGCAAATTGATACCACCTTTTTGGAAAGCATTTTGGCTATATGAGTCTGAAGCCATAAAAGGTGACCCAGTGATTTTGACTTCTGGAGTCCTTAGGAAAAAACCTGAAACACCGGAGAAGTTTATGCTAAAAGATCTTATTTAAGAGTGGCATGCAACCATAAAAAAAAAAATATGATTACGAATAGCATGTAGCAACACGGGAAAATGTTTATGATACAGTATTTGCACGTGAAAGGAAAAAGGAGATACAGACGTGCATACATGTGACAATTACAACCACTTCATTAAATGCACAGGAAAAAGCGCTGGGAAGAAGGACACCACATGCTCACAATACTCGCGTTCAAGTAGTGGGATCTTGGGGGAGTTCTGGGGGGGGGTTCTCCCTTTCTCTCTTCCAAAATGTTTATATTCTTTTTTCAATAATATATTTATAAATATTTAAAAATCTGACGTCTGGGGCACTGCACAGGAAATGATACTCTCTGTGTCACTGAGTCTCTAGGTCCCGTTAGTGAAAACAAAGGGCCTCCATCTCAGGTAATGACGCCACTGACAGTTACTAAGCCACTGCCTTCTGCCAAGTGGTGGGTACATATTTTAGTTCAATCAATCCAATGAAGTAGAAATTCTTATTACCATTTTGCAGATGGGGAAAACTGAGGCTCAGACAGGCTAAATGATAGAACACAGAGGTGACAGCAACAGGACCGAACCCAGGTCCTTCTAGCTTCAAACCCAGTTCTTCCCACCATGTCACAATAACTACCCAAAAGAGCTCTTAGGGTCCAGAGTGTGCCAGGGAGAATACAGATGCTTAATGTACTCTTTCTCATTTAATGACCCTGTAGACACGGATGGTGATCTCAGTTTAGAAACGAGGAAAGAGCAGCTAAGGGAGGTTAAGTCACCAGCACACGATACCACAGTTGGTAAGAGGTAGAACCAGGATCCTAACCCAAGTTGGCCTATGTTGGTAACCATGAGGCACCTGTTGTGCCTTTCCCACGACAAGGAACTCTCAGACACTCTGAGCCTGGCACAGCCACTGTCAAAAAGAAGAATCTGGTGGGAAGGTGAATGCAGGAGGTGGGCTCCGGGGCTGTGCAGGCCAGACGGGGCCAGCTCTGTGCACACTCACCCACCTTAGGCCCGAGGCTGGAGGAGCTGGTGCAGGGCACGGGGACATCCGTGTGGCCTGGCCTGGGGCCAGCACAGACGTCACTTCCTCCTCCCAGTGCTGATACTGCTCTCGCTCACCTGCCAAAAAGGCCTCAAGAAAAGCCGTCAGAGCTCTCTTTCAAGATTCTTGGTTCCTGGGTGTGTGGAGGGACAAAACTGGTGGAAAATTCCAGTGCCACCCGGCTTGGCAAAAGAAAGTCAGGTCTCATCTCCTTGACCCCCCCACCCCGGCCAGGAGCCATAGGGCTCTGCTGGGACCCAGAATCCAGGGGCTCTGTGCCTGGACCCAGGGGCCGAACAAACAAAACGTGAAAGGACTCGAACTCTTAGGGGAAACAGGAAGTCCAGGTCAGCCTTGGGGTGACCAAACCAGAGGGAGGCCTGACTATGGTCAAAGGGCATCTGAGTTGTGGGCATAGCTGAGGACACAGACCAGCACCAAAGAGAACTCCGAGGATATAGGATATGGGGAACCGTCATACGCTGCTGGTAGGAGGGACGATGGACCCAAGCCTCTGAAAGACAGCTTGCCGTGATCTGGTACTTATTCTGTGACACAGTAACTCCGCTCATCATAATACACCTAGAGAAACTCTCCCACCACATGGGAGAGTGTTCATAGCAGCACTGCTCATAAAACAAAAACTGCCAATGGCCCAAACCCCCACGGACATGAGAATGTATTAAAAATACATATACTCTATTCGTATACTGGAATAGTACACAGCTATGAAAATGCATTAAGCCACAACTTCGTGAGTGATTGCCATAAACACAATGTTAAACATCACACTGTAAACACATCGGGGGTTTTGTAAGATTCATTTATCTATTGAGAGAGAGAGAATTCACGTGCATACACCCCCGGGGGAGGGGCAGAGGGAGAAGGAAAGAGAGAATCTCAAGCAGACCCCCTGTGGGGGGTGGAGTCGGATGCGGGGTTCCATCCCATGCCCCCCGAGACCATGACCCAAGCCAAAATCAAGAGTCAGTCGCCCAACCTGAGTCGGCCAAGACTGAGCCGTCCAGGCACCCCATACATAATAAAAAAAAAACATTGTACAATAAAGCAAATCATAATATAATATATCCAGTGTGATTTCACTTAAGACAAGTCCAAAAACTCTCAACTAAACAACATATTGATTAGGGACACAGGCTCACGTGGCAAAGTCAGACAAGTGAGAGCGTGACAAACACAAAATTCAGGGTGGTGATCACCTGCCAGGGGTACTGAGTAGAAAGGGTGGAATTGGGAGCACACAGGGCATTTAGAAAGTACTGGAACTACTTTGCTAAGTTAGGTGCTGGGCACCTGGGTATTTATTTTTGTTATTTTCCTTTAAACTGATCCCATGTGTTATATACACTCATGTGTTTATACAGTATTTCAAATTTAAAAAGAAATCTCCAGAAAAATCTCATTGGTGAGCTGCTGTTGGTTAAGTGGAGATGCCCCCCACACACACCTGGCAGCCTCCCCAGCTCTGACCCGCCCCGTCCCCCGTCCCTCTGCTTGTGAATGCCCCAAGAAGGAGGGAGGGGCGCAGGCACGGGCCGGCCTAGGGAAAGCGAGTGTGGGGGAGGAAGTGCAGCTCTGAAGTCAGAAGGATGAGTTCAGATGCCATCCTGGCCATTGATGGACTGCACGACTCTGACAAGTAAGTAAAATTCTCTGAGAGTCGGTGTCACTTGTAAAAGGAGCATAAGCTAAGACCCGAGGCTTTTGTCTCTGAATCTTTAGTACAATAGCATCTTGTGTGACATAGAGTAATAAACATACTTCAAACACCCAGACTCATCATGAGAAAATCATCCGACCAATCCCCATAGTGGGCCGTCCTGAAAAATACCTGACCAGTTCTCCGTGAAAACCGTCAAGGTCAACAAAAACAGGAAGTTGCAGGACAAGTGCTGTAGGCTGAAGCTTATATGAGGTACTTAGAATAGTCAGATTCATAGAGAAAATAGTACAGGGGGTGCCTGGCTGGCTGAGTTAGAAGAGCCTGTGTTGCTTGAACTCGGGGTCGTGAGTTCAAGCCCCACGTCAGGTGTAAAGATTACTGAAAAAATAAATAAATAAACTTTTTTAAAATAGAAGGACAGAAAGTAGTATAGAGGTTACCAAGGGCTGGGAGGAGGGGGAAAGGGGGAGTTGTTGTTTAATGGGTACGGAGTTTCATCAGCGGCGATGACAAAGTTCTGAAGTTGGACAGTGTGAAGACTGTTCGACAGTGCGAATGGACTTAAGCTGTATGCTGGAAAAGGGTTAAATTGTATGTTTTGTGTGTTTCGCCGTAATTCAAAAAAAAGTAAATAGACCAAATAAAAAAATGAGACACTGCCACGACAGCAGCCAGGCTAAGCCTAAAAAGACCTGACAAGTAAAAGTAATGTGGTTTCCCAGATCGATCCTGGAACAGAAAAAGACATTAGGCAAAAACTAGGAAAACCTAATATAAATACCTAATATAAAACCTAAATAAACTATAGACTTTAGTTCATCACATTGCGTCAACATCGCTTCATTCATCGTAACAAAGGTATCACATTAACATAAGATGTTAGTGAAGAGGGAAACCAGGCGTGGGGTATAGGGGAACTCTGAACTGTCTTCTCAATTTTTCTGAAAATCTAAAAATAAAGTCTATTAATTGAAGTTATATGTAAATAAGGGTATTTAGGTAAATCCATATAATTACATATAAAATTACAAAATATAAAATTTTATAGATATACACATATATTTAAGACAAAGGATAAGAGGGACTCAGGGATTGAGGGAAGGAAGTTTCCTGTATCAAAAGGGAAGGGGGAAGGAGGGGATGTGGGCCTGGTCCTAAGCGTCTGTTTTCAGGACCTTCCTCTCAGTGGGGGGCCAAGTTACCAGCACAATGGCAGATGCTCACCCACTGACTTCGAGTCCATACTCTTATCACCCCTGTCCTGCCCAACTGCCCAGAAATGGTGGCCCTATCAGTTGATCTCCCCCTGCTCTCCCAAATCCTCCACCTCCGATCTGTGAGGAATTGATTATCACTCTTCATTTCATGTTTCTTACCACCAACACTCTACGTTCATCATCTCTTCTTCGAAACCAGACCCAGGGCCTGGCAGACCACTGAGAGGACACAGAGAGGCTAGCCGATCCCTCAGTCATGCACTCCCTCAAAACAGAGACAGTATCTCGGTGTCCCAGAGTCACAGAATCTAGGAGGCCACCCACCCCTCAGCCCTTATGTCTCTGTGGAAGGAGCTGAGCCCCAGAGGGTCCATGTGACTCGTCTAAAATCACAGCCAGTTGAAGGCGGGGGTGGGGCTGGGCTCGGGACCAAGGATTCCCAAACCCCGGTCTTTTCCCCTAGAACGTGCTGCCTTCCTGAATCTGACATTTAATGCACTTCTGGTTCTGGCAACAGCGCAGACTAGACTCTCTGAACTACTTCCTGCAGAAACATTAAAAGTGCTGGGTGAAACGTTTCTCTCCTTTAAAGGCACCAAGTGAGCTGGCAAAAAGGGTCAGAGGCCAAAAAAAGAAGGGAAAGCAGGAACCCGGACAGGATGTGGAAACTGGCTTTCTCCCCGAGGAAACATGCCAAAGCCAAGCAACCTTGAGCTTCACTTTTCAAGGCCCCGGGAGAGCGCAGGAAAGGGGAGACAGAGCCTCGCGCCCAGTCAAGGTGGAGAATCTGACCAAGAGCCTCCTGTCAAGCTGGGCCACATCTCCAGGACAGGAGGGGGCTCCTGAAATAAAACTCCCCACAGAGCAGCAAGGAAAACCGCCCATGTTAAATAAACATTGGAAATGGGTGGAAAGAAAAAGAAAAGAAAAGAAAAAAAACTTTTATCCGGAGAATTCTCAAACCACAAGCCAGTCCTCACATTTAAATTCACATAGTGGGCAAAAGTCCTCGAGTCAAGTAAGGGGGCAGGAGAGTCGGTCGTAGGAATATCTAGGGCAGAGCGTTCTGGGCAGGCAGAGGCAGTCCCCAACTCAAAGGTCCTAAGGCAGGCCCATGCCTAGCTTGTTCCAGGAACGCCAGTAGGCCTCAGGGCCTGGCGTGGAGAGAGCCAAGGAGAGCGAGATGAAGTCACAGAAGAAACAGGAGACCAGGTTGGCCAAGGCCTGGGGGCCACTGTAAAACTGTCCAACCGTGGACTTTCTCTATCATGCGGAGCCCCAGAACAGCTGGAGCAGAGGAGTAAGGTGATCTAACTTACAGAATGAAAGGATCGCAGTGCGGGCCACACAGCATTGCGAGTGTATTTAATCCCACAGCACCATGTGCATTTCAAATGGTAAATTTTTTTTAAGATTTTATTTATTTATTTGACAGACAGAGACAGCCAGCGAGAGAGGAAATCAAACAGGGGGAGTGGGAGAGGGAGAGGCAGGCTTCCAGCAGAGGAGCCTGATGTGGGGCTCGATCCCAGAATGCTGGGATCACGCCCTGAGCCGAAGGCAGACGCTTAACGACTGCGCCACCTGGGCACCCCTCAAATGGTAAATTTTATGCTCTGTGTAGTTTACCACGATTTCGAAAAATAATGATCACCCTGGCTGCTGTGCTCAGAATATGTGGAATGGAAGCCTGAAGACCCACATGGAAAGGTATTCCCAATAATCTAGATGAAAAATGGTGGTGGCACCACCAGGGCCGATAGCAAGATGGGAGACGAGGTCATAGTTCGAATGTGTCTGGAAGCCAAAATAGGTCCCTGACATTGGACGTTAGGTATCAAAAATAGGAAAGATCACAATGACTCCAAGCTTTCTGGAAGGACAACATTGCCGTCAGCTGATTAGACGGCAGGTTTATAGGACACAATAAAAAGCTACATTTGGGACTTGCTGGATTTGACATAGCCACTAAAAATTTAAGTGGAAATGTCAAGTGTTGGTGAAAATGTCAGAGCAAGTGCAACTTTCAAACACTCCTAGGGAAGGGGAGGGACACCTGGGTGGCTCAGTCGGTGAAGCATCTGTCTTGGGCTCAGGTCATGATCTCAAGGTCCTGGGATCGAGCCCCGCATCAGGCTCCCTGCTCAGCAGGGAGTCTGCTTCTCCCTCTGCCTCTGCCCCTCCCCCTGCTTGTGCTCTCTCTGTCTCTCCCTCTCTCAAATAAATAAAATCTTTGAAAAATAAAAAAATTATTTAAAAAATTGGAGCCACCTTGGAAAACCCTTTGTCAGTTATCTGCTAGAGCTCACATGTGCACTGTGACGCAGCCACTCCATCCCTGCGCACGTCTGATAGCAATCGGCACACGACCGAGAACGCCCACAGCCACGGTCCTCATAACAACCCCAAACTGGACAAAATCCATCAACGGTAGATTTGATAAATAGGGGATAGATATCTTCACATAATGATATATTACCCAGGAATACAAATAAGCAAGCCACTGCTTTGCAACAATGTGGATGAATCTCGGGTCACAGAACACCATCTCTGCAGAGTACAAAGTCAGACAGAAAGAGAAGATAAAGCATGTGGCCAATTTATTCAACAACAGAGAAACGTGTTCACACAAAAACTTGCACACGAATGCTCGTGGCGGCACTACTCGTGATGGCCGAAAGGTAGAAATGACCCAAATGGCCATCCACTGATGAGTGGATGAAGAAATGTGGTACAGTGATATCACAGAATAATATTTAGCCATAATAAAGGATTACATTCTGGCACCTGCGACTACATGGATTAACCCTGACAACATCACGCATGCTAAGTAAATAAGCCAGATACAGAAGGCCATATACCGTATGATCCCAGTTATATGAAATGTCCACAACAGGCAAGTCCACAGAGACAGGAAGCAGGTTCATGGTTGCCAGGGGCTGAGGAAAACGGAGAATGGGGGATGGGGAGTGACGACTGATGGCTGTGGGGTTTCCTTCTGAAGTGATAAAGATGTTCTGGACCTAGGTAATGGGGATGGTTGTACCACATTGTGAGTGTACCGAATGCCACTGAATTGTATGCTTTAAAATGGTTAAAATGGGGAGGGAGGGCACCTGGCTGGCTTGCTCGGTCAGAAGAGCATATGACCCCTGATCTCAGGGTCATGAGTTCAAGCCCCATGTTGGGCATATAGAGATGACTTTTTTTTTAATGGTTAAAATGGTAAATTGTATATGTACTTTACCACAATAAACTAAAAAAGATAAAAGTAATCTATGGGGTTATAAATCCAGATAGTGGTTTCCTTAGAGTGTAGAGAGGGCTGACTAACTGGGAAGAGGACAGGGGGCTTGGGGTGCTGGTAATATTCCTTTTCTTTAACCTTTATGGTAGTTACATGGGTGTATCCATCCTGCAAAGATTCCTTGAGCAAAAGAGACAAGTATAGACAAGTCTCCCAAGGAGTTTTGCTGCCAAGCAGGGCTGACAAAGTGAGCAGGAGCTCGAGGGGAAGTGGGATGGAGGGACGGTTGTTTTCAGATGGGAGAGACAATCAGGTTTTTTGTGCACGCAGGAATAATCTAGGAAGGAAGGGGGAAACAGACAACGAGGGAAGGTGGAAGAGAACCGTGTAGGTAGCCCCTGAGCAAGGCAGAGGAGCTGAGGTCTCATGCGTGCGTGGCGGTCTGCAGTCAGGCCACCTGCGGGAACAAGCAGGAAGCTGATGGCACTTGTGTCAGAGCTGGGGAGCTGTAAAGCAGCAGTTAGTGCCCCGGCTAACCAGTGAGCAATCCGAGACTCAGGGAGAAAAGCAGCGGGCTCTCACACACACACCGCTGGAGCCGGGAGTGGAAGCCAGGCCCGCCTGACTACAGGGGCACTGCACCAGGCTGCCTCAGGGCCTCAAGTTCACCTCCCTCCGTGAAAAGGAGCACTTTCTCTCGTCTGCCCTGAAACAGCTTCTCAAACTGTTAGGAGCGGCGCCCTTGGCTGCTAAGGATTCTGGGACGTAATGTTCCCACCTTGTCCATGAGCCTTACTGTCTAGAGGACTGGGACTACGCCTGTCCCTCAGCCTCCATCTTCCCAGGCTGAAGAATTCTAACCGTGCAGCATGCAATGATGGGAAAAGCCCTTCGTCGCTCCATTGTCTGGCCCCTTTCCAGTTCTATTACGTCCTCCTTGGAATGCAGAAGCTGTAACAACAGAAACCACAGTGGCTTCCATTTTGAAGGGCCTTTTCCAGGGACAAGGGCCCCGTTGATACACTCAAACCAGGGGTCCATGGGGCTGCAGCTTGCCCGAGGTCACACAGAGTCAATGATAGAGCCCGGCAGAAAATTCCAATCACTGTGATGTCTCCCTCACAACTGTCCAACTGCCCATACACGGGACACCAGGGGGGCACATTCAGCAACAAGTGACGGGAGACAAGGTCCATCGGATTGGCTTAGAGCAGTAAGGAGGTTTTATTGAATAACATAACCAGAGTTCCTTAAGTAGGCAGGCTGCTGGGCTGCTTGATAGGGCCCCGATGACATCATCATGGTCCCAATTTCATTCTGTCTTGCCATCCACAGAGGCTGAATTGGCTTGAATGGCAGCCCCCCAAAAAAGGTATTTCCTCTCTTCTAACCCCTGGAACCTGTGAATGTGACCTTATTTGGGAAAAGGGTCTTTGTAGTTGCAATGAAACTAAGGATCTTATGAGAAGATCATCCTGGACTAGCGGGTGGCCCTAAATGCAACGACAAATATCCTTCTACGAGACAGAAGAGGAGACAGACCTGGAGAGGACGGCCACATGAGGACGAGGCCATGACTGCAGTGAGCAGCCACAAGCCAAGGAACTCGGGCAGCCGCCAAAAGCTGAGTCAAACAACAATATCTACCCTAGAGCCTCCACAGGGAGCACAGCCCTGTTGATAACTTGACGTTGAACTTCTGGACCCTGTAACTCTGAGAAAATAAATTTCTTTTGCCTTAAGCCACCAGGTTCATGGTAATTTGTTCGGCAGCCTAGGAGACGAATATAGAGGATGAGAGATTCAATGAGGTGGGTTAACTTGGGCCTGAACCCCATGCCCCGCTCCTACATCCAAGGGTGGGGTTCGCTTTCCTCAAGGTCCACGGGCTGCACGAGAAAGGGGTGGCCTTCCAGAGGAGGGGGATGGATGCAGGAGAGGCACCCAGAATGTCCACCCCAGTACCATCTCCTGAGCATCTGAGGGATGCTCTCTGAGAGAGAGAAAAGCATAGGAAAGACGGAGGGTACCCTAAGGCGTGACCGTCCCACGTCCAAGGTGCAGGGCTGCACAGCCCAGAGGCATTCTCCAAGCCCTGGGAACAAAGGTGAACACCTGGAACACAGGGCACCTTCCTCCAAAAACACTGGCTGGGAAAGCCCTCGTGAACTGCCAAGATCATTCACACAGAAGAGCCCACCGCATCCACCCGGTTGCCCAAGCCAGGACCCCAGGGTCCTTCCAGACTCCTTCCCGTTCCCCGCCCTACCCTCACTCTGTCCCCACTCCTGCCAGCTCTACCTTCCCTAACTAGCTCCAATCTGTTAGTGTTCCTCCAGCTCCACGGCCATCACTTTTCCTGAGGTCACCAACCTCTCTTACCAGCTTACGGCCCCCAGACACCTCCCTGCCGTCCATCTTGGCCCCTACCGCCATGCTCTCCACCAGGAACTAGAGGGATCTTCTGAAAATGAAGGTTTGCCCGTGTCTCATCCCTGCTGAAAACCTCTTAAGCCCCCTGGCCTAGGTTTCAGGGCCCATGGCTCATCTGCCATCACCCTCACCATGTCCCTCATCAGTTCCCCAAATACACAAGTCCTCTCCCAGCTGGGGCCTGTGCACACACAGCGTCTCTGCCTGGACGACCCCTGCCACCACTTGCCTGGCCAAGTCCTCAAGGACTCAGCCCCAGGGCCCTCTCCTCGGAGGGCTCACCTGGAGCTCCCCGCCCTTCTACTGGGTTCCCACGGCATGCTGGGCTGGCGCAGTCCTCCTGGGCTGCCATAATGGGATATTCGTGTGCCGCCACCCTCCCCCAGGCTCTGAGCCCCCTGAGAGCAGGAACCGGGTCCCCCACCCCTCCGGCCTCAGCACACAGCGTACAGCAGGTTCAGAAATAAACTGATGAGTAAAATCAAACCTGCGTTGCATTCCCTTGCTTTTTCTGAAACAAAATTTGTCCCAGACATTTGCTAAACCTCATTGTTTCCCACCTTGGGAGAGCAAGCACAGAAGCCCAGATGAGGGGCAGATCCTATCTTTGTGACCTTTGGCCAATTATTCCACTTCCCTGAGCTTCAACTTCTCCTTCTGTAAAATGAGATTTATAAGCCTGGCTTCATAAGGAAAACCGCCTAATGTATCGTCTGGCAGAGGGAGGATGCATTTTACTTTCCTTCACACATATGCACACTTTGGCTGCAGTCAGCAAGCATATACTAAGCACTTACCATGAGCCAGCCTCTGGGGTAGGTGTTAGGGGGCAGATAACGGTGACCCTTACCCTAGATTTCACAGTAACCTTTTCTGAGAAACGTCACGTCTAAAATCATGAGTAAATCCTGCCCCTGGATTCACAGGTAAGTTTGCCAACCCTCGGGAAGCCCCCCGAACAGGAAGGTAACCCTGAGCCAGCTCCTCACCCAGCGGGTCTCGTGGAAGACAGTGCGTCAATGGGTCTTTACTGCCACCTGCTGGAGAAATGGAATAGGGCCACAAGCTGCAGCCGGGAGAAATTCCGGCGTTGCCAAACACAGGGCTCTCTAACTTAACATCTGCCACATTTGTTGAACAGCTAAGAAGGGGTCGGAGGAAATTGCTCTTGAAATCAAAATTATCTCACCGGAAATTTAAAAAAAAAAAAAAAAAAAGGAAAGCCAACCGCACCTTGCAATGGTCAGAAATGGAAGTGTTCCTCCTGGGGTAATTTCTCTGACTCAAAGGGGAGGACCAGAAAATCCTGTAAGGTGGAGAGAAACAGCTTCTTCAGAAAACATGCCTATGTTTGACTTCACAGGCCACTATCAAGTACAAATCCTGGTGGAATTCTGCAAACCCTGGTGCCCTGGAACCCAAGGAACAGTCCTCTTGCCCATAAACACCTGCAAGATCTAGCTCAGGCCCAGAACCAGCTCAGTAGAAACTGCCAGAAGCAGGGAGGCCTTTCTTTCCAAAGACCTTCGCTTTGCAGCCAGACTCACTAAGTCAACAAAGTGGGAGCCAGCCCGCCCGCTCGCCTTCCTGTTACACCCTCCAACTTCTCCCTGGCCTGCCACGCTCACACACGTGTACGCGCACACAGACACAGTCCTCCAGATCCCGCGTTCTTAGTTATTTGGGTGGGGAGTCTGCGTGGGGAGAACTGGGAGGCAGAATCCAGATAGGCTATCGCCAGCGTTTAGGGTTTTTTTCCTCTTTCTCTGTATTCCAACCAGCTTATGAAAAGTTGGGTCCAAGAATGCAAACTCTGGAAAACCAAGGGCAGCGCAGCGCCAAGGTATTTACTTAGCTTATGAGTGTGTTTCCGTCTCCCTGGAAGGCAGTCTCAGATTTCCTCAGGGCAGGGGAGCTTTGCTAAGTCCCGCCAGTTACTTTTCTATATAGAGTGGTCGCCTGCTGCTTCTATAGTCAACCTACCCAGCCATTCAGGCATTTAAGAGCAAAGCTTGGGGGGCGCCTGGCTGGCTCAGTCGGTGGAGCGTGCGACTCTTGATCTCGGGGCTGTGAGTTCGAGCCCCATGCTGGGTGTAGAGATTACTTAAAGATAAAATCTTTAAAAAAGAAAAAAAAAAAAGCAAAGCTGGGGGAAGCTCCACACACCATCATACCCTCCAGGGGTCTCCGGATGACCAACTGTCCCCACCTTAAACCAAACTAATTTACGGATGGAGTGAAAGGGTACATTCCCCCCAGAATTTCCCAAAGGGAAGAAAGTCATAACAGAAATACACTGGAGTCATCAAAAAAACACAAATTTGCTTACACAAATTGTGAACGGCACGGTTCTGTTTGTTCTGCTACAGTACAAAAACTGAAAGGTTTTCATCCAGGTAGAAAAATAAAAACAAAGAGGGGTGCCTGGGTGGCTCAGTGGGTTAAGCATCTGCCTTTGGCTCAGGTCATGACCCCAGGGTCCTAGGATTGAGCTCTCCCTCAGCGGGAAGTCTGCTTCTCCCTCTGCCCTTCCCCCCACTCATGCTCATGCGTGTGTGCTCTCTCTCTCTCTCTAATAAATAAATCTTTAAAAGAAAACCAAAGAAAGAATTATCAGCACTCTGGTATTAATCAACCCATAATGATACTTTAAATACACCATCTCTGCCTAGCTAATGACCTGTCCCCCAGCCCAAGCAGTAACTTTTTCTCATCTGTTACGTTTCTGTTAATTTTGCATCTCTTGCATTTGAGGGTTCAAGAAGCAAAATGGCCATTCTGACCATCTCACTTTCCGACCCTGCGCTTCCTTCCAAGGCCTCTGCGGTCCTCCTTACTTCCTCATGTAGTGCCAAGGCAAATGAGGGCGGTGGGCATCAGGTCATCCCATGTCCATCTTCAATGGTTCTCCCGGTCCCGTGGCTCCTCTGGGGTCCATTGGTTTCTCTGCCTGTTCAAGGCCTGGGCATCCTTTGCAAGATGGTCCTGACTGCCTACAAGCACCAACATCAGGGCGCCTGGGTGGCTCAGTTGGTTAAGCATCTGCCTTCGGCTCAGGTCATGACCCCAGGGTCCTGGGATCGAGCTCCACATCAGGCTCCCTGCTCAGCGGGGAGCCTTCTCCCTCTCCCTCTGCCACTCCCCCACTTGTGCACTCACTCTCTGTCAAATAAATAAATAAAATCTTAAAAAATAAAAAAACAGAAGCACCAACATCTATCACTGAGGACCTAACTCCCAGGGACACACCAGGAAGCAGGGCTCCTGCTCCATCTGCTCTTAGCATCCCCAGATCTCTGTGTCTTCTCCCACCTTTCTTCCCACAACCCAGGGGATTTGGGGGAGGAAGGTTGAAGTTCATTCTTTCCCTCCAAATTTCTTCGAGACACATAGTCTTTTGGTCCAAAACCCCCTTGCCTTTTTACAAGGAAAAAAAAGAAAAAAGAAAAGAAAGGAAAGGAAAAGAAAAAAAAAAGACAAAGAAACATTTAAAAAGAAAATAAGTCCCTTTTTGTAAAACAAAAGACAGAAAAATGTCTCCGTTGTCTTCGACCCTGTCACATGCCTCCAGAAAGGCAATGAACAGCAGGCCTGCATGGAGAGAAGGCGGGAGAGAAACAAAGGCATATCACAAAGGTCATCTGGTCACCTGAAAAACACGTATTTACTCTCCTTTCCCTCACTTCAAACTTTTGCTGTGGTCAGTTGTGATTCTTTCTTGGCAAATGATACTGCTTACAAGAATTGCGGAATAAAAGCTTCTCTTTTGTTCCTCCTAACAGTCCTTTAGCACCTACATTTCTCCAGCGGCTCCTGCGCACTTCTGTGGACCCTTCCCAGGCTAGCTCACACATCCTGAGAGAAGCTGACGTAGGGCACCGCTGCCCAACCCCCAACCCACCCCCCAGTCAAAAAAAAACCAAGACTGCCAAAAGCAGAAGCTCAAGTGGCCCCGTGCATCTTCCAAAATGTTTAAGCCTGAAATGCCCAAGCCCCACCCCTGCACCTGCCCCAAGTCAATACATTATATGAACACTTCTAATTCCCACAACCCAAAGTGCCCTTTTGAGCTTTCATCTTACTTGGTCTCTCTAGATAAAAGATGACCTGCCCCCCTCCTTACAACTCTCTTCTTCTTAAATTTGGCCCGTGTGACGCCTATGCTCCCCTGGTTTTCCTCCTCCTCCTCCCTGGCCATAGCCTGGCTCATGGATCTGACCCTTGCATCTATCCTTTCCTTGCTAATGTGCCATGAGGTCCTGTCCTCGGTCCTCTCCTTTCTACATGACTTCACAGAACAATCTCAACTTCTGTCAGTGCTACACCACCTACCAAAATCTCAAACATCCCTACCACACTCCCTCCCTTCCCTCCCTCCCTCTTCCTCTCCCTTTCTGACTCCAGACATTGCTGTTGACTATTTAGCTAGAAAACAAAAAGCCAGAGAGAGGGAGGATAAAATCGCTAATTTCCGATATTTGAAAGACAGGACCACAGAGCAGACCAGAACCACATGGGTAGATTTCAACTCAAAAGCAAAAGAGAATTTTCTAACAAAGAGCACTAACCAGCAGTGGACAGGCCCCTTCTGAGGTAGTGAGCTCCCACGACTAGAAGTGGGCAGAGAGGATTCCTTCACATAGTACAAGGCCAAACTAAGCAACATCCAAGTTCACATCTGCCCGTGAGATTGATACTTCTCTGCTCAGTGTTCAGAGATTTGAAAAGACGTTCTGTTGGTGTTTTTTGTTTTTTTCATTCTTCATTATAGGACACTGGCTAGAAATCATTGCAGTATTTCCCTTTATTCAATTATTTTTTAAATAGCCACAATTTTGTCTATCCAATAATGTATCCTATGAACTTATTTGTCATACACACTCTGGTTTTGAGAGAACAAAATTTACTTGGTCATTGATTGAAGGCTTTCAGATTAAAGCACAGTTGGAGGGGCGCCTGGGTGGCTCAGTCATTAAGCGTCTGCCTTCAGCTCAGGGCGTGATCCTGGCATTATGGGATCGAGCCCTGCATCAGGCTCCTCCGCTGGGAGCCTGCTTCTTCCTCTCCCACTCCCCCTGCTTGTGCTCCCTCTCTCGCTGGTTGTCTCTATCTCTGTCAAATAAATAAATAAAATCTTTAAAAAAAAAAAAGTTCTTCTTTTTAAAAGTTCTCCAAGGGGCGCCTGGGTGGTGCAGTCGGTTAAGCATCTGACTCTGGGTTTCGGCTCAGGTGGTGATCTCAGGGTTGTGAGACTGAGCCCCACATTGGGCCCTGTGCTCAGCATGAAGTCTACTTGAGACTCTCCCTCTCCTTCTGCTCCTTCCCCCCACTCTCTCCCTGTCTCTTCCTAAAATAAAATGTTCTAAAACAAAAAGAAAAAAGTCCGAAAGCAAACTGCCTGTAACTCCGTCACATAATCATTGTTTCCACTGGCTCATGTTAACCCTTATCACTTGCATATGCAACTTCTTCATCTTTATAGTATTATCAGAGCAGTTTTATAGTAAGTATTTTCACTGACTATGTCATTAGTATTTTTCCATTTCATTACTTTTTCCCCCTTCCTTCCACCTCATCCCCTCAAGATAACAGATGTTCACGGCCTGGAAGCTTACCTTCTACATCCTTCCCGGTCCTTGGATCATCCAACAAGGGGCGGGGGGAGGCGCACCAGAACCTTATTTAAATCAGAACAATTGACTCAACTCCCTCTTCCTCTTGTTCTCCCAACATACCCAACTTTCTACATCCTTCCTCCAGTAGACCCTATTGGCCTCCTACCCAATTTGCTGGAAACAACCAGAAGCAGGAACCACAAAGATTAACTCCTAAAACACAAGAGTGTCCTAGATTCTCAGCTGCTCCTCGGATCACAGCAGCAGCACCTGGTGAATTTCCTTTGCTCCGCCTCTAACGCACATGGGCTTTTCATACGTGTTTTCTTCCCTCCCTCCAACATCCGTACACTCTCCCACCTCACGACTTGTCCTTTCATTTGCTTTTATTCAGTTTCACTGCTCCAGCTTACACACGGGACAACACAACCTGTCAGCGGTACAGCCTTGCCGTTCTGCCATCCTCCTCAAGCCCCCGACGTTGCCTGGCTCAGTTTCCCAAGTTCACCTTTTCACACCAGAAATGCTCATTTTCACACTGGTCTAATCAGATCCGGCACCGGGAGGAGGAGGAAACACAGAGCAGTGTGGTGAGATGGTCTATGACTGTCCCTTTAGCAAAGATAGTGGAGGGGACATTTTTTTCTCCCTAGGATAGTTTTGGTCATGAGGCCCCTCACAGCAAAAGCCACCGCTTTCTCTCATAAGGTTCTGCCCTGTTCACACACTTTGTGGGGCCTCTGAAAAATCATTTAAATGGTTAAATGTTCACTTAATGGCTATGGAGTTGACTCCGATTTCAGACCTGAAACTTGTCCTTGATTCAGCTTCAAGAGGGAGGCAGGGAGTTAAGAAGACTCCCTGAGCCGGCCAGAGAGGCAAAGGCGACTGGCACCTCACAGACCTGCCAAGGCATGGTCCCCAGAACCCACCTCTAGGCTTGTACTCACAAGGGGGTGGGCAGCCAAGGAAAGCAGACCGCAGAGTCACATGTGGGGTTTGGGCATGGCTCTGCCATTTCCTGGCCCTGGGATCTTACAGAAGTCAAAACATTTTGAGTCTTTTTTCCCTTATCTTGAAAATGACACAATTTAGGGGTACCTGGTTGGCTCAGTCAGGGGGAGCATGCAACTCTTGATCTCGGGGTTGTGAGTTCAAGCTCCACATTGGGTATAGAGATTACTTACAAATAAAATCTTTTAAAAATAAAATAAGGCAATTTAAAAAAATAGTGACTTCATATCATTGTAAAGAGTAAATTAAATGGAAAATAAGGTTTAAAATCCTTTCATACCAATGGAGGGCTATATAATTGCTGGTTTAATTCATTTGCCATTTCGTGTTCCATCTTACCAAAAGCCCTTGTTAACCAAGTAAATGGTGACTTTTTCATCAACAGGAATAGAAATCAGCCACAAAGTCACCAACATTTCTTGGATTCTAATCTCTGCCCAAAACATTATTTTCTTTCATAGAGTAGTTTTAAGCATCCAAGTACCTCCAATCCTTAAAATGTAAGCCAGGGACTTGCACTGAAGGAGTAAAGCTTTGCTGGTAAGTATCCAATTAAAAGGGGGGGGGAAGTAAACAAAAGCATATCAAATTTTTTCTACCTTTATTTATAAAGAACACAACTCCTCCTGACACAGACACAAACACTCACATGTCCCAAGGAGAAGCTCATTAAAAACAACAACAACAACAACAACAACAACAGAACTGGAGAACATCAGGACCTCTGTTAACACCAGTCTGCGTGCCCAACTCGGGGATCGCTGGAAATGTGTCCTCAAATGTGACCTCTCACCTCAATGAAAGGAAGAGAGACCTCTATCTGGAGGGTATGCCCACCCACCAGGCAAAAAGCTACAGACTCAATCTTCAGCATCATCAAACTGTCCTGTTTCGAAGACCATCTTGGAATAATAGGTTATCAGCGGAGGTGGATGGTGCCAACTGGGGTCATAGATCATGTCTCCTTGCGGGGCACAGCACACCCAAGGTTTGACCTCTTGAAAAATGCAACCCTGGATGTCATCGGCATCTGCAAGCAGTTTAAAAAACAAAAAACAAATTAAAGGTAGGAGGGGAGGAGAGACAGACAGCCAAAAAGTGTCTAGGGGACAGGCACCTGCAGTTCAAAAGCACACACACAGAGCCCGCCTTGGCTTTTGAACGCGTGCATTCTGAGGCACCCCCCAAGCGGTGCTTCTCAGAGGAGGGCCCTTAGCAGTGCAGAGGCTGCAAGAGCACTTTTGTCTGCAGCTGCCAGAGTCACACAGATATTTTAAGAGAGTCAACTAGAAAATTTGCATTTTTTCCAATATGAAAGAGAAGCTGTCACAGGCACTTCAGCCCTGTAACAGGTATCAGGCTAAGCTCACAGACTGGGTCTGTCTTCCAAAATGTCTGCCTTCGGGGTAATCCGGGAGGAGGGCCTCCAAACCTTGGTCTAGGACCCTAGAAATGCCACACCTACCATATGGATTCCCTTGATCTGCCTTCAACTCCAAGTCCCAGTCCTCGTTAAAAAGATCAGCAGCCTGTTCCTTGGGCGGACAGTCGGACACCCCTTCTGACAGCTCCCAGGTATTCAGGTCCCCATCAGAATCCTCATCATCCACAGCAAAGCCTTCGTCTTCCGAGTGGGTACCCTCACCATGGGTAGGACCACCATTAGGGACACTCTGTGCTCCACTGGCTGAGAAATCAACAGAAGGAAGAAGGTCTTAAAACCACCAGCAACGACACAGGACCTACTCCTGTGCGTGGAAAATGCCTGGCAACCTTACTGAGAGGGCAAGAGTAAAACAAGGGTACAGAGTTCTTTAGCCACCTGAGCACTTAAAAAAAAAAAATGTTGTTCTGGTTACCTTTTTTGAAGAAGGTTGATCATTTTTTTCAATAAAACGTTTGCCTTAAATGAGGCCATTAATTGCGAGGTCTTGTAATTCACACGGAATCAAGCAAATCAAGTAGAGTTTATATGTTTAGGTAGTTTACAGGTAACTGAGGCAAAAGGCATCTGGAAAATGACAAGCTTTCACAATACACACTTGAATTGAATTTTTACTCTTCTATTCCTCTCTTCATCCTCAAGGAGCACAAGACAAGGGGGGGCGGGAGGAAAGCAGGCAGAAGAGCAGAACCCACCCAATCACAACAGACAGCCACCACGTCTCCTCCTCCCAACACCGGGGAGGGCTGGAAGATATATCTTCAAAAGGTCTCAAAATAATGGAGGAAAGTCTGGGGGAGGATAATGGACCTCCCAGCATACCGTGCCATGGTGATGCCAGGTCAGAGCTGGGAAAAGAATCAGCCTCAACACAGCCATGCTACTAACACCGTGTAATAACGGCAGCTATAAGTGAAAAAGCCATAGTTGAGGGCACGGGCTCTGGAGCTGGACAATCCCAGTCCGAATGCCAGTTGTGCCAATTAGTCATTGTGTGACTGAGCGGAAAGGGACTCGACCAAGTCCTCAAGAGCTTAAACACAGAGCTAGCACGCAGCCCAGCAATTCCCCTCCTAAACAGATATCCCGAAGAATTGAAAACAGGTATTTAAACAAGACGTGTACAATAATGTTCATGACAGCACTGTTCACAATCACTAGAAGATGGAAACAAACATTCACGGGATGAATAAGCAAGCAAGATGCAGTGTATCCAGATGATGGAAGGATTCAGCCATGAAAAGGAATGTACTGATTGATGCTACATGAACGAAACTTGGACATATTATGCTGAGTGGAAGAAGCCAGACATAAAAGGCCACATGGGATATCATTCCACTGACCCGCAACTCACATTTGCCTGTCCAGTACTGGGAAATCCACGGAGACAGAAAGCTGATCAGTGGTCACCAGGGGCTCGAGGAAGGGGGAAGGGGGTGTGGCTACTTACCGGGTACAGGGTGGTGGGGTGCTAAAAATGTTCAGGAACTAAATAGCCAGAGTGGTTACACGGCACTGTGACTCTACTAAATGCCACTGAACTGGATGCTTTAAAACTGGTAAATGGCACACTTTAGGTGCTTGACCATATTTTTTAAAAAATTTTACTCTGTGCCTCAGTTTTCTCATCTGTAAAGAGGAAGATAGGATTGTTGTGAGAGTTGTTTGTTTGTTTTAAGAAGGGGGGAATGGGAAAAGAAACACTTGGAATTGTACCTGGCCCTTACTCAGCACATGTCAGCTGTTATAACTACATCTACGTGTGGGCACAGTGCTTCCTCCAGACCAGCACTATCCAACACAAGTTTCTGTGATGATGGTAATACTCTCTCATCTGCGCTCCAACAGGCTTGCTAGCAGGAGCCACGTGTGACAGCCGAGCACTTGAAATGTGGCTAATGTGAACAGGGAACTGAGGTTTTCATTGTATTTAACTATAATTCGCTTAGATTTAAAGAGCCCTAGTAGCTGGTGGCTAGTACAGCTCGAGATCCTCCCACCTGATCCTCAGAACCGCCCTCTGAGGTAAGCATCATTATCCCCATTTTAAAGAAGAAGAAAGGGTAAGTGACTTATCTAAGGCCACAAAACCGGAGCCCAGGACTCTGAGCGAGAGCTGAAGGTGAATGGCTCCAAAGCCCATACTCTTGCCGCTGCCTGAAGCTGTCTTTCTCTGGAGAAGGGAAAGGTCTGAACACAAGGCCAGGACTACCACACGAGGGCACCGTGGAAACACTGGGCAGAAAACGCAACTCAGCAGCCAAGAGAACTGGCTGGAAAGAGGAGACCAACAAGACGTAGGGACGGTCCCTCTCCTCGCTCCCTTGGTCCCTCCCCACATCCACCCCCCATCTCCACCGTCTACTTGCCTAGCCGATCCATGGCCTTCTCGGTCTCTCTCTCTTGCCCGGAGGGGTCAGTGGGGGCAAAGCTGGCCTGCAGGAAGAAGAGACGGTTACCCAGCACCTGGATGTGTGCAGTATCCCCGGTATGAAGCTACCATCTCACAGCCCCAAACCCACCCTTCCAGCCTTACCTTCGTGAGGGTGGGGCCGGGGCTTTGCAACCCCCATTTCTGTTTTGCCCTATGAGATGCAGCAAGGCCTGAGGGAGAAAGGCCTCGCTCCGTCCTATTCCTGCAGACACCACCCCAGCGACACTTCGCCCCCAGCGGCAGCAGCGCCCTCCTACAGCAGCCTCGCAATCCAGTTTACGGTTTGCCAACACTGGTGGAGCCAACCTCCTCACTGGGCCCTCTCGTCAGGGGTCTGAGTCCCAGGCCCTCAGGCCCCTCTCCTCCAAGCTCGGAGACCCCAGCAGTAGCTGTGGGCAGCGCCTCCTCCTCAGAAGCTGGAATTTCAGCTCTGCAAAGCCTCTCCTCTGAGCCTGTAAATTTTAATCATTCCAGCCTCATTCCTTCCTCCCCTCAGCCCTAGGGTTGGTAGCTGTTTCCTGCAGCTGCTACCGCCATGTTCATTTTTACCTTTTCAGTGACTTCACTTTCTAGCAAATTCTGTCTCCTGATATTTGTGGCGGCAACAAAGCTGTAGTCCCTAAGTGACGCTGAAGGGAAGTCTTCTTCCCCTACCGCCAACCATATGCTTCTCTGCTCCCATCACTCAAAAGCTCCTGAAATCCTATCACCTCCAAGACCGCTTTGTAAATGGAACAAGAAATGTCCACAGCCTGCATAAGAAAGACCTGGTTTCAATCCCGGCTCTGCCATTCATTCAGAGTGTGACCTTGGATAGATCACTTCAACCACCATGCCTGGGATTCCTTCTCTGGAAATTGGGAGATGACTGCTCTGACCTTACAGGGGGCTTATGAGGAGATAACATTATGAAAACACCTGGCGCGTAGCAGGAATGTAATATTTGTTGATTTAAATCCGCCTTCTTTTCTCCTATACCTAAAGTGCACTTGGCATCTGCCCCAATTAGCTCATGACCTAGTCCTCCCTAAATTTAATGAATAAACACCACCTCCTGCGGTCAGTGACAACCCTCGGTCACCACTGCAGGTCAGCGAGTGGCATCTCTTAGATGGATCACTGCCATAGCTCCCTCCCCTCCCACTCACCCACCCTGTCCAAACTTAACAGTATCAATCACCACTCTGCTCAAAAATCTTCAACAGCCCTCCATATGGGAGCATAAAATTGGCCATGGCATTCACACCACCCATGACGGCCCCTCAACCTGTTGAGCATACTTCTCTCCCTTGGCCCTGAGGCTCTGCCACCCAAGCTCCCAGCCATGTGCCCTGTCCTTCCTCACCTCCACGCCTCTGCAGGCACCACCACCCTGTCACCTTGGAGAGGAAGCGCACTGCGTCCTGACACGATTAGTCTCATCCCATCTGCATTCCAAGGCATTCCAAGGCAATTCTGTCTATCACTGCATCTTTCCTGTCTTACTCTGGTTTAGTACCATCTTTGATGCTTAAACAAGCTTTCCATTCCTCCCTCCCGTTAAGAGCCGTGCCTACCGCGGCAGGCACGAGGCCAGGAGCCGGGTTAACAGCACTCAACAGAGGTTCCTACCCTCTCCGAGCTCACCATCCAGAACTTACTAACTGTAAACAAGGGCAGGTGATAACTGTAATAACGGTCTTAGAAAAACCAGGAGCTGTCTGGCGCGCAAATGAAAACAAGTTTCTGGAAACCCTGCGTCAAGCCGGGCCTTTGGTTTCAGTAAACAGAAAAGGAGAGAGCGCATCAGACATCATGTGGTGCTCAGGGTGAGCCGTGCATCCCCCACCCGTGGTCACGGGTCCTTCAGGGACAGCGCGCTCCTCGCCGCCCTCACCTGGCCCCGGCCCAGGCCCCCGGCAGTGGCCCCCAACTCTCGGTCGTCAGCATCGCTTCCCATTCGGCAAGTACGCAGAGGCGCCCCCGAGGCGGCCAGCCCGCCCTCCCGCCCCGCTCGCATCCCCACGCCCTCGGCCGCCGCGGCCCGGCGGTTTCCAGCGCGAGCGCGCGCCCAAACGGCGCTCCCCCGGCCCCGCGGCCCCCGCCCCGNNNGGCTCGGCGCCCTGGACGCTGCTCGGCCACGTGACGCGCCCGCCTGGCTGCCAGCCGGAGGATACGCCGCGGAGGGGCCAATCAGCCGGGGGTGCTCCCGGCCGAGGGGGGCGGGACACGGGTCACGAGGAAGCCAGGGGCGGGGCGGCGCGGCGCGAGAGGGGCGGGGCGCGCGCGGTTGCCCAAGCCCCCTACCTACGGGTCCCGGGATCGGATTTTTGTCGCTCCTGCCCGTGCCCATCTCAGCGCTGACGACTAGCTGGGTCTGCAGTGCCAACCGTTATCCCTGCCCCACCACGCTGGTTGTGCTTCGGCCTCCCAGCCTCGAATTCCTGTTAGAATATTCAATTACCCGACTCTCCCTGACAAAGCTCAGCTCTCAAAAGTTTGAATGCAATGGAGCTTCAGCCACATTTCACGCTCTCCTCACGGGTGTTCGTAGAACGCAGGCTGGAATGGGACTATAACCCACCCACAAATGGACGTAGCCAGTGCCTGTCCACCCTAAGTTAATGATGGTTCTTAAAGTTAATGGATTAGAAACGAGGACAGATGATGAAAACAATGTGCACACACCATATGACACAGTAACACTAAACATTCTGTGCTGTCGAGGTAGTCTGGCCTGGGCTCCTATTTTTTTAATGCTCAAAGTCTGGCCCTCTACAGCCTGAGGGCAGCAGCAGACGGGCAGGGCCTAAGTTGGGGATAAACCCAACTCTAAAGTCACCCTTCCCTGCCTTTCCCCACGCTGCCCAAACTCTTCCTAACAGAACTGCTCAGGGCGTGATAATCATTTTAACAATGAAGTAGCAGAAAAGCTAGAAACTGGGATTCCTGCTCACGAGGCCACCTTATGACAATCTTTGGGACACTGGAGAGCTTATTCCTTCATCTCCCTCAAAGAATGTGAACCATAAAAGACATTTGAAAAAAATTAGTGTAAGGGTGGATGGGCAAAACAGGTGAAGGGGAGTGGGAGACACAGGCTTCCAGTCATAGAATGAGTAAGTCACAGGGCTAAAAGGTACAGTATAGGAAATATAGTCAATGATATTGTAGTGGACTTGTACGGTGACAGATGGGAGCTACGCTTGTGGGGAGCACAGCATAACATATGGAGTTGTTGAATCTGCTATGTTGTACACCTGAAACTGATGTTTATATTGTGTCAACTACACTCAAATTTAAAATTTCACATAAAAATGTTTCCTACTATTAAAAAAATTGAGCCTAGGGGCGCCTGGGTGGCACAGCGGTTAAGCGTCTGCCTTCGGCTCAGGGCGTGATCCCAGCGTTGTGGGATCGAGCCCCACATCAGGCTCCTATGCTATGAGCCTGCTTCTTCCTCTCCCACTCCCTTGCTTGTGTTCCCTCTCTCGCTGGCTGTCTCTATCTCTGTCGAATAAATAAATAAAATCTTTNAATAAATAAATAAAATCTTTAAAAAAAAAAAAAATTGAGCCTAACCGCTGATACACAGTACCTTTTCTTTCCTCTATGTAGACATTCCTACAGAGAAAAGAATGTGACCAATTAATGCATGCTCTGTTCTGACCCATGAGTCGTTTCCCAAATCTAACTGGACCGAGGTCAACACTCCACTAGAACTTTTAACAGTGGAAATAAAAGCTCTATTAACTGTAATGTCCAGTATGATAGACTTGTGGCTGTTGAGAGCTTGAAATGTGGTCGTTTAAATGAGAAAATATTTAACTTCAATAGATTTAAATTGACACACATGGCCAGAAGCTACCACATCTAACAGTGAAGCTGTAGGTGCACCAGCTATAAATGTATCTTCACAACCTGCAATGGTGAGCCCAGATACAGGGCTGTGACGAAGCCAGGGTGAGCCACCTACATAGCCTTGCTTTAAGGAGCCAACCACCAGGGGGCGCCCAGGTGGCTCAGTCAGTTAAGCGCCAGACTGATTTCGGCTCAGATCTCAGAGTGAGGACTTGGGAGACCCCACAATGGGCTCTCCGCTCAGCGGGTAATCTACTTGAAATCCGCCTCCCTCTGCCCCCCCCCAACTTTTCTCTCTAATAAATAAATCTTAAAAAAAAAAAAAAGAGCTCACCAACCATGACCCTCTTTGCTCTCATCTCTTATAATCATGTATCTATCTCCTTTCTAAAACAAAAATGCCATATTAAGGATTTAGTATGTTAAACCTCCTTAATGGAAACGAGAAAGAGGAAATTTTTCTTATTTTAAAACAAGTGACAAGCAAACAACATTTGGAGTACAAAAGCTCAAAGTAAAAATGTCCTACAACAGATTCTAATATCATAGGAACTTAGTATGTAATAAAAGTAGTACCGCAGGGGCACCAGGGGTGGCACAGTCAGTAAGCATCTGACTCAACTTCAGCTTGACTTCGGCTCAGGTCATGATCTCGGGTTGTGAGATTGAGCCCGGAGTCGGGCTCCCCACTCAGCAGGAAGTCTGCTTGAGATTCTCTCTCCTCTCCCTTTGCCCCTCCCACTCATGCTCTCCCTAAAAATAAATACATCTTTTTTTAAAAAGAGGGGGAGGCCTTGGTGGCTCAGTCAGTTGGGCATCTGCCTTCGGCTCAGGTCATGATCCCACGGTCCAGGGATGGGGCCCCCACCAGGCTCCCCACTTGGTAGGCAGTCTGTTTATCCCTCTCCCTCTGCCCCTCTCCCTGCTCATGTGCACTCTCTCTGATAAATAAAATCTTAAAAAAAAAAAAAAAAAAAGTACCACAAATCAATAGAGAGAAAAATGACTTGGCACAGTGTTGTAGAAAATTTAGTTAACTCCTTGGGGGGGAAATGAGTTGTCTTCAGCCACAGGAAGAGTTTTCAACAACAGAAACACATACCAAAATATCCTCTAGGAATCAAAAAACACCACACACACACACACACACACACACACACACACAAAAGCTACAGGCAAATTATTTGCAATAAAGGGGAGAGAAACTAAAAATTACTATTTAAAAAATTCTTTCAAATTAGTAAGAAAAAAGTTTAAAAAACAGTCAACATGAGAAAACAAGAGAACCAGGAAAAGCACATTAACTTCATTAATATAAAAAATGAACATAAAAACAATGACATACCACTTCTCACCTATTCAAATGGTAAAAATTTTAAATATAATACCCACTGCAGGTAAAGGTGTTGACTTTCCTACACTGCTTCAAAATATTCTCATACATTGCAAACTGGCAATTCTTTAAAATAGTTATATCCTTTAATTCAGTAATTCTATCATCAAATGTCAATCTCCTAAAGAAATAACCAGGAATGTTAAAAAGATTTATAAGAATCTTCATCAACAGCATTTATAAGAAAAAATTAGAAATGACAAGGTCCAACCACAAGAGATTAGTAAAATAAGTCATGGCTCATCTATACAGTGGAATGTTAAAAATTCATTAAATGTTTTTAAGGCTTTTTAATGACATGGAAAAATAACATAAGTGAAACAATATTAAGTATAACTACATTGAATGCTTCTTCCAGTGACATCAATGTTAAAGGATGTAAAATTCGAACAGTTCCCTCCCCTGCTCCCCGAATGCCCTCTCTGCTCCCAGCCATCCTCCACCCTTGCCTCTGAAGGCCTTCTCTGCAGCTTTAATTAACTCCCTACCCATTGCCCTCCTTTTGTTGCTGGACCTCCCCACTGTAGACACTTCTCTAAAGATCAGTCCCAGAGATAGAAGACACTTTTATAATGTCTTTATCCTCTTAAAGGTCAGCTTTTGCCCCCAATACCCAGAATCCTCTTCTGTGGCGTCAACAAGCTCTCTCAGGATGTCCAGCTCTGTTCCTCCAACCCTATCTCCAACCCAAAAAGCTTCTCTTCTTTCCGGCTAATAATGAACACTAAATCAATGAATGAATGAATGAGTAAATGATCTAACAGTATATATCCAATTCTCATAAAGGAAATAAAGTTTAACTCCAGCAGATGAGGTTATGGGATGCTTTTATTTTCTTCCCCACATTATTCTGCTCCCTCCGTATTTCCTACAGCAGATCCACACCATGTATACTTTTTTAGCAAGGAGAGAATAAAAAATGCAATTGTACTTTCTCCTCCACTTTCACTGACTGGCCCCTAGGTCCAGATGAGAGATACCCATTCTTGACCAGGGGTAACAAAAGAAACTCAAATTTATGATTTCCATCTATTTTGGAAAACATTTAGGACCTACAGTTAAGTCCAGTCTTAACAAGTAGCCTCTGGCCACTAAACAGCAATTCTCTTTTCTGGAATGAAAGAGTCACGTGTTAACAAAACTAAAGCCATGTCCCAAAATCAGACAGCCACCTTGTCTGTCCTCTCTCAGCAAACTGCAGATGAGCTCACAGCACCTATCTGGCCAGAGCGCTTACAGTACTATTTCACAAAGGTGGCTGGGTTCCTCCTCTTCTCACGAATAGCTGCTGGCTTGGTGCACAGCATGTTTAGCTACGAAAACCTCTGCCGACTCTCCCTGTAACATTTTCATGGCTCGCCAGTAGATCTGTCCACAGTTCTCAGGTCTACCACGGGGGTGGCCCAATTCTTCTTTGATGTAATCCATCCAAAGATCTTTAAAGGGAAAAAAAATTACTGTAGACATACAATCAGATCACTGACAAGGCTTTATTATGTAAATTTAACTATTTCATATTGACTCGGTCTAAGATTTCTAAGAAACTTAACTTGCTGCTATTTCCCTAGAGCCCTGTGTGAAATACTACCTCTCTCAGCTTCTTTACACTAAGGCATAGCAAAATTTTTTTAAGTGGAAAACTTCACTTTAAATCATGACAATCTACGTACATATTTCATAAACAGAAACTACTAAATATTTTAGAGGGAGGATTTTGCGGAGTCTCTTTCAAGGTGAAGCTGAGTTTCAGTGAGTTCACTGTAACTTTGTTACCATGGCTAATAAAACTTGCTTGGGTTATTAAAAATGCCATTTTTATTCATTTCACCAGAAAGTCTGCTAAAACCTTGTAAAAGCTAATGTATTTTTTTAATCTAAGTTTAACTACTAAACATTGTTTTTGAGTTCATAAGTAAACAGATTTTATATGATACCTATACCAAGAAATATGTTTCACAAATCCTATAAAAATGAGGACAGCGTGGCAACAATGACAACTAGAGTCAATTAGCATCCCACTATCCCATCACTCCCACTTTTACTCTGACCTACATTAACCTTTCCCTTAACAAGTATCACTTTTTAGAGACCAAACCAAGCAAATTGTGCTCTATTCCAGAGTTCTTAATAGAAGACCTATAAACTCTTGACCTTGTGAACTTGAAATTATAAGCCAAATCATGTCTGCAAGTATTTATGCACAAAGTAAGGGAGGAGGCAGGGAAAGGATGCAAGTTTTATTCTCAAAGAGGGCCATGACCTAGAAGAGTTAAGGACTGTTCCAACCATACTGATGGGTGATAGACCACACCTGCAAACAGATGCATCTATAACTCAAGTTTACTTACCAGCATCTACAGATCCAAACTCTCTCAAAGCCCTCTCATAATATTCTCTTAAGTTCACCATCTTGCAGGATTCCTAATAAAAAAATCAGACAATCTTGCCTCAAAAGCCTAATCCATGTCACAAATTCCTTTCAACCATATTGTTCAAACAGCTACCACCTATTAGGTATCTGAAGGGGAGAAGGCTCAGGGTTTAGGACAAACACAGCCTGGCTCTCACCTTATCCAGAGAAAGTCAAATGCAGCAGTCCCCAGAGTGAAGTCAAAGTCAAACAGTGATAAAAGCACTCTGCTCTGGTAGCATGGAAAAAAGCCTAATTGATTCTCAGCTGGGGGGGCATGGGCAGCTTCACAGGAAAATATATTTGAAAGCCCTGAGGGAAGACTAGGATTTAAATAAATAAATGGGGAAGGTTTATTCCCTATGGCTAAGGATTTCTTTCTTTTGTGTGTCTGGGCTCTGGCACATATTAGCTATGTCCACCTTGAAAATTTTTATATGAAGGCAAAGCATATATAAATAATTATATAACCTTCCCCAAGTGTTTTAAACCCTCTGACCTTAAAAGTTTCCTCACCCATAAAACAAGGATAATGATACCTCTTACAGAAACTACAAGGATTCAATAAAAATGCTAATTATGCACCTAGCAGAATGGCTGGTACTAAATTTACAATGGATAAATGTTCATTCTTTACCTTTATTTCCTTTCTTTTTTTAAAGATTTTATTTATTTATTTATTTATTTATTTATTTATTTGAGAGCGTGGGACTCAATCCCAGGACCCCAAGATCATGACCTGAGCTAAAGGCAGAGGTTAAACCGACTGAGCCACCCAGGCACCCCTTTACCTCTACTTCCATTTAAATGTATTCTCCTTTGTTTCATTTTCAAAGGAGAGTAACAGCTACGGTTTAAAAATACTCTTGTATAGTCAAGTAACTATTCCCTCATTCAAATTTCTCTTCTCTAAGACTGTATTATTTTATAGAAAGTCAATTTCACCCCATCTCATACACATGCATGAGGAACAGAATCACACTTTGCTAAGGGCTCATAACATGCACAGGACTATGCACAGTACCCCCTCCTGGCCTTGTAACCTGCACACCCCTGAAACAGGTATTACGACCTCCTGGATGGAGGAGGATGTCAAGGCTGAGAACTGCCCAAGACACATTATGTCAGTAATCCACAGCCTGGTTATTATTATGCTGAACTACCTCTTGTACTGTAAGGACAAGAACAGATAAATGACCCACTCAATGATTAAAACTGTAAGAATTTGGGGCGCCTGGGTGGCTCAGTCGTTAAGCACCCGCCTTCGGCTCAGGGCGTGATCCCGGCATTATGGGATCAAGCCCCATGTTGGGCTCCTCCGCTGGGAGCCTGCTTCTTCCTCTCCCACTCCCCTGCTGTGTCCCCTCTCTCGCTGGCTCTCTCTCTCTCTGTTAAATAAATAAATAAAATCTTTAAAAAAAAAAAACTGTAAGAATTTAACCTCACTAGTAATTTTTCAAAAATTCAAGTAAAAATAATAAACACCAATCAAAATACCAAAATAAAGGAGAAAAAGCAAAACTGCAGATTTAGAGAGGGTGCGAGGAAATATACTGAAATACCCGCTGATTATCACTATAAAGAAGTACACTTCTTCTGGAAGACCATCTTACAACATACAAAGAACCATAGAAAGAACCGTTCTCTCCAGTCCCAGAATTTTATCTCAAGGGAAGAATTCCAAAGAAGAAAAAAATGCTGTATAAACAAAATGCTTATGGCACTCTTGTTTTCGGTATCAAAAATCTGGAAACAAGCTGTATGTAATGGACTAGTTAAGAAAACTGTGGGTTTAAGAACAACACCACAACCGTTCAAGATGCCAACCGTGGAAAAACACAGGAGTACGTTCACAAATTAACATTAAGTAAAAAAAAGTAAGAGAGAACCTCCACATGGCACATAAGCCAGAAATAAAACTTGTGTGTATACATGTAAACAAAAACTTAAAGTAAACAATGAAAATTAAAATAAATATGGTTGGCTGCACTAATGCGATGGGATTACAGACACCTTTGGATTTTCATGTATTATATTTTATACTATCTTTTTTTCTCTTTTTTTTCTTGAGAGGGAGAGAGTGGTGGGGAGACACAGAGGGGGAGAGAGAGGGAGAGAAAGAATCTTAAGCAGGCTCCACACCCAGCACGGAGCTCAAGCTCACAACTCTGAGACAATAACCTGAGCTGAAATCAACAGTCAGACACTCAAAACAACTGAGCCACCCAAGTGCCCCTTGTGTATTATTTTTTAAACAGAGACCTTCTTGTATTTTCCCTCATTCATTAGTTCAGTTAAAAACACCAGAAACATGGGTCACGTGGGTGGCTCAGTTGGTTAAGTGTCCGACTCTTGGTTTCGGCTCAGGTCATGATCTCATGGGTCATGAGATCAAGCCCTGCATCGGGCTCTATGATCAGTGGGGAGTCGGCTTGGGGGTTCTCTCCCTCTGTCCCTCCCTCAACTCGTGCACACATGCTCACTCGCTTTCTCTAAAATAAATAAATAAATCTTACAAAAAAAAAAAAAACACCACAAACAGTTACCGCCTACTCTCTACCTCACAACCCAATACAAAAGACAAAAGACAAAGAGTGTGCTCCAGAGGCAGAGAAGCAGCACCCCGCCCAACCCGGCAGGCAGGGTTTCCGCTATGAGGGGGGATCTGAGCTTCCTATTTTCCAGACATGGACTTTCTCTTCTTTGCTTGATTACCATTTCTTAACCATCTCCACGAGAAAATGGTGAGATGAAGGGACCGGAAATGTATACTATATATATGAAGAGCTTCTTAAATGACAAAAGTGCTGCCATATAGGAGAATAACCACTAATTTATTTTCCCCGACTAGAAACGCACAGACAGAACACTTACTTGCTCCTTTTCAAACTGGATTATTTTCCTGAAAAAGTCAACTGAAAACGGACGGCTTTCCTGTAAACTAGAGAAAAGGAGAAAACAGTTATCTTCCACAGAGACAGAAAGCCTCTTATACTGCATGAATCTAAATTCCTATGCCAGCGCCTCCACAGCGCATGGCTTACTAAAGACCTGGCCACAACGCTGTGCAAGCACTGGACTTGGCCACCCGTCCCTCTCGATGCTGTCAGCGTCCAGTGACTTACTCTTCACCCCCACCAAACTCTTTCCTATCCAGTCTTCTTCCTGTTCTCTTCTTCCTCACTTTTACAGTTTAAAGTTCCCTCTACTACATCTCAAGGTCTTTCTGAAAGAAACCAACAATTTCACTTCAAAGAATATATTCTAAGGAAGTAATTTCCAACATGGACAAATACTATTTGTGCAGAAATGTTCACCAAAGCAGTATTACCATGAGCATCTAAATTATGGCACACCCCCAGAGCTACCGTACCCACAGAGCTATGCATCCCCAGAGCTGCGTACCACACAGCTATTTCTTATGAACGACGTTCATGAAGAACTGTTACTGACACGGAAGAGGCCAGTGCAATATTCACCCACATAAGCAGTATACAAAATGTGATTATACAGTATGAGCTCAAATATTCGAAAAGAAAGTTTTTAAATGATGCATTAAGCATGTTTTTTTCTCCTGATTACAGTGAGTTAATAGTTATCGCCCTCTTTTTTTAAATTTTCCACTAACGGTATGAACTGCTTTTACTGTTCAAAAAAAGACTTTTTGAAAAAGTCTCTTGGATTACTTCCTCAGATACCATTTGCCATACACATAACCTGGGTATGAGGGGCTGCGTATGAGGTGGAGGGACGAGTAACAGTGATGAAAGTTTGTGAGCACCTTTTAAACACAGCTCTGGCCTTTTTGTAGCCACCACTTCGGTAAGCCCAGTCCAGGTACTTATCCTTCAGAGTGACTGAGTCGGCACCTTTGACAGCCAAGAGAGCTTTCTACAATTTAAAAAAAAAGACACAAGCTACATGAGGAAATTTATAAATAACAAAACAAATTTTTCCAGAACCATCCCAGGCTGCTCAATTAACAGTGCTTTAGGAACATCTGCTATAAAAATAACCCTAAAACTAGCCAACTAGTGAACCTATTTGCTCACTCCCCACCCACCACAAGACTCAGAACGTGGGGCCTACACCTTAAAAATGGTTTCCGTGTCTTCTTGGCTTTTGGCACCTTCACTCCACTCTGCCCAAGAAATCCACAATGGCAGACAGACCTGGTCACAGTGAGAAAGAAAAAAATAAAATAAAAAGAAGTTAGAAAATAACAGCTTAGCTCTATGCTCTGAAAACTAGTCACTATAAAGACAGGCTCCTACAAAGATACTCAATATGTAAAATACGGATTCACTCCCAGTCTGTCCTCACCATGACCAAATTCTCAGTGCCTGGTAGGGATGGCATGTCAGAGCACAGACAGACTTGTGACCAAGACCCCCGAAGCAGCACTCTCCTGTCAAAACTAGCTCCCTTCTGTTGGGAGTACTGCCTACAGTTATTACCATCAGGTATCTGTGAATTAAGCAATGAAGGGTCCATAGCTGGTCAGACCCACAGCTACCCAGGTCACATCTCTGCTGTCTAGGACCCACCACACAAGTACTACCTAATCCAAACTCAACTATCTGATCTTCACTCATGCCCCAGAGGTACACACAAATGAGAATAATTAAGGTTTTTTTCCCCACTTTAACTTCCAGATACTTTCTTCCTACTAATATAAAGGGGGTGCCTGGCTGGCTCAGTCGGTGGACCATGTGACTTAATCTTGGGGTTGAGTTGAAGCCCCACGTTGAGTGTAAAGGTTACTTAAAAATAAAATCTTTAAACAAAACAAAAAAAAGATTCTGGAAGGCATCTGGATGGCTCAGTCAGTTTTGTGACCACTCTTGATTTAGGCTCAGGTCATAAGCTGAGGGTAGTGGGACCGAGCCCCAAGTCAGGCCTGCACTGAGGAAGGAGTCTGCTGGAGATTCTCTCCGCCCACCCTCTGCTCTCTGAATGAATGAATGAATATCTTTTTTAAAAAAAGATTCACTGCAAAGCTTTAAGATTTAGAAATATATGTGTGTTTAAAACTCAGGCTTAAGAGGGGCCTGGGTGACTCAGTCAGTTAAGTGTCTTGACTCTTGCTTTCAGCTCAGGTCATGATCTCAGGGTCATGAGATCAAGCCCTGCATTGGGCTCTTGTGCTCAGCACGGAGTCTGGTTGTCCCTTCCCCTCTGCTCCTTCCCTGCGCGCACGCTCTCTCTCTCAAAACAAACAAAATCTTTTAAAAATAAAATATATAACTCAGGCTTAAGTACAGCTTTGGAAGCAAGGGAGAGCAATACTCTTAATATTTCTCACTTATAAGATGTCAAAATAAAATAGAGAATTTCACTTAAATTTAGTCATTTTTCAAATAACAAATTAGAAATAGGCTATTAAATGGAAGGAAATTCTTCCACTCCTGACCCTTGACCTATAGGCACAAATGCAGTCTGGGGCCAGCCCTCATCAGACAAAGCATCAAAAGAGCTTTGGCTCAGTCTCAAAAGATTTCCCAAACAGAATGAAATACAAAAGACTCAACTCACAGACCTGGGCTTTCAGGTGCACAAAAGCTTCTTCAAAAAGCCCGGCTATGTCAGGACTCTTGGAGTCAATCAGCACCCGCAGCTTCATCTGCCACATCATCACAGAGTCTCTGAACAATTCAGTCCCCGCTACTGCCACCTCCAGGGCTTCCTTTAAGAAGTCACGATGCAGCAACAATTCAATCTGGATAAGACAAAGGATCACTGGAAAATTAACTACTGAAGGCTGGATCATCTACTTTGAGGGAACCAAAAAAGACCTCACTGAAGGCAGTCATTTCAACAGCACCTCCACTTAACGTTTGACAACGGCTGCCAAACAGGAACAAAGTGAACAATCTGAAATTCTCTTCCATTGCCTGCTCTTATTCCTAAAGGCTACCAAAAAACAGGGAAGACGTACAAAGTAGAAGGCCTAAATAATTTAGATTGAAAGTTAAGTTTTTAATAAAATAGTTCACTATAATAAAACCCACACCCACCAAACAGAATATAAAAATCAGACAAAACCAGTATTTGTGGGTTGATAATGAACCATTTATTCATTCAAATGGAGCTGGGCACACAATAAACTGGTACAATTTTTCTGAAATATATTTGACACTATGTAACAAGAGTCACGCGAGTGTTCATACCTTAAACTTGGGAATTTTAACAAATATGACCTGACAAGTAAATAAACAGAAGAAAATCGTATTTGTTTAAAATGCTTATATCCATACTACTGTAACAGAAGAGGGGAAAAAAAAAAAAACCCTAAAATTCAATTTTACGAAACTGTGGAAGAGCAAATAAATGGCAATATGCAATCTGCTCATTTGGCAAGCACTTTTATTGCCTACTATATATGCTAGATTCAATAATGAGGAAATCAGGTACATTCTCCACTGCCCAAAGGCCTCTGGTCTAGAAGTAGAGACAGTCTGATACTTGCCATGACAGAAAAAGAATCATATGCTTTAAGAGTACAAAGCAGGAGCACCCAATGGGGTCTATGACAGCGATGAGACAGGAAGCACCATGTATACTAGGATTAAGGCAGAGTACCATTAGTTAGAAAAGGCTCTCCCAACCAGCATGTGCCAGAGGCTGAACTGAAGATAAGAGACAGCTTGCATACAAAAGGAAATCCAAGTTCAACATGGCTGAAGGGATAGAATGTATACCAGAATACTGGCAGGTGAGGCCAAGACCATATTAGGGAGAATGACCAGCTTTATCCAAAGGACAGTGGGAAGCCACAGAATAATCTGATCATCAATTGTAAAAGATCATTCTGTGGAGAATAATCTGGAAAAATGACGGCTGTAGGAATCAGCTAAGCGCTTTAAGTTTAGAGGCAGTACACTGACGAGCTCTCATTAAAGGCAAAGGTGCCAGAGTGATGAGGTAGTAGGCTTAGGAAGGGCAGCATCAGAGATCTGGGGAGCAGAGGATGTCTGAATAGCCAGAGTGGTCAATGACCAAACAGTCATGACAGAAAGAGAGCAGGGCTGCCAAAGCAATACTCAAAGCAAAGTCCACCTAAATTTATAGGGTGTGAGTGTCTTGCCAGTATTCAATAGCTATTGGGAGCAGCTGAACTCATCCAAGCCTGGGATTCTTCCCAGATAGATGCCATAACGGGAAAAGGACACCTCATTCGTGGTATAATACAGCAGACTAGTATACAGCATATGTGTTACCTAGCTGCATGTAAAAAGTATTTTTTTAACGTTAAAGCATGAACATTTTTGTACATGGCAAGAACTTTGTGAGCTGGCAAAAACAAAGATCACTATCACTATTTTAAAATCAAGCAAACAAACTCAGAAAGGTTAAGTGGCCTGCCCAAGTTACCTAGCTCTTAATTAAGTGACAAAACTCAATCTAGACTATGTATTTCCTCAGCACATTATCCTGGTCTCCCCAATAATCCTTACCCACCCCAGAGAGTACAGATGGGTTAATAAGCTCCTTACTAGAATGTCAGCTTCTGAAACATAGGAACACATCTAATTTGTCTTTACTGTTACCATACCGATGGTCAATCTGGGTCAGGCATACACTCAGGAAAAGGATGTTCAGGAAAAGATAAATGGGTAGATAAACAAAATAAACCCAACTTGTGACTCCTTGTTTTGAGTGTTTTCCACTATATAACATTCCTCCCTTTACCAGTACACATTTCATTTTTGGCATACACCAAATACTGAGAGACAAACATAATGTCTCTACATCTTCCACTCTAAACTTCTAAATGGGCTTAGTGATATAACTATATATTACAACACATGACACCAGCACGAACCAATTGGAATTAAGTACGTGTTATTGGCAGTGAATGTGTACTCACCCACTGCTTGTACTGGAATTCTGGTAGAAGTCTGAGTTCATGTGCCTTCCTGAATGCCACCATGGTTCTTTCCAGCCTCTGAAATCAGAAAAATCCTTCAGTTATTACAAACATCCCAGTAGGGGTCTTTGGCCTCTGACAGGAACAAGTGCAGTTTTGCACATTTCTGAAAATTGAGAGAAGGAACTTGAGGTGGTTTCACTTATGATTAGACCAGCCAAAAAGCCACACCAAGCACAGCCCAGTAAGAGAGTTCCTCCTAACCAAGTGGCCTGAATAAGGATCCAGCAGACTCAGACCTTCACAAGGACTAGGTCACCCACAAAGAGAAAGAGCTTAGGTTAAGCGTAAAGTTCTTGGAAGCCCTCCCAGGCCCCCAAAGGAGCCATGTCTGCTCTTCTTCCAGAAAACAATCACTTTCTAGTCAGCCACTATAAGCGTGGAACTTAAGTCCCTTACCCCCTCTCTGAGGAACTGACTGCTGGTCTTCTTAGCAAACCTTTCCAAGCAGAAGTTGACGTAACACTTCCACATGGCCTCTGGAAAAGTCAGAGAGATTACACACTGATCAGATCGCCAGTCTGTTTAACAGTCATCCTACATCTTTTCTATGAGGGGAAAATTCACAGGAAGAAGGGTTTAAACTAGTCTGGTGGAAAAACAAACTAGTTATTCCCATTACAGCCAATCAAACATCTTAAACACGAGACCGGGGCGGGGGGGGGGGGGGGGATCAACTGAGTAACCATTTAAGTATAAAAAGTAAAAACCTCATCCATGTCATATATCTCCTCTACCTTAATACTCAAATATCACAAAATTTGAAAGAAAACCTGTGTCAAAAGATAATTAGGACAATCTTCTGAATTACCACTTCTTAAGTATCATCTCCCTCAAAGAGATGAACATAAACATCACTACTGGCGAGGAAGGTCCTAAAATCTCCATCTTTCACCACCAAAGAACAAGTCGGAAAGCCAGGCACACTGTCAACTACCACAGAGATTCCTGAAAATTGATTTCGGTTAATGGGCACAGAAGCTTCAGTTTCACATGTGTGAATACTACTACTACTTCTATCGCACGCCGAGGTCTGGCGAAGTTCACCTGTAGGGAGAGTCTTCACTGCCTCTTCATACACCGCACAGCACCTCTCTTCCTTCCGGCCCGCCTCCACTGCTCTGGCTTGCTTTGTGGCAGGCTGCTCCCCGGCTGGCTTTGACTCCATCTCTAATTCTCGCCGTGCCACGTAATCCCAAGTGAGAGGGTCATCTGTGTGCAGAGCCTGAAGGCTGAAAAGTAGTTTCCTGGCATCAGCCCTGTGGCATGAGACTCACTTAGAGTATCAAAGACAGACAGTTCCTTATGCTCTAAAAACGTACCCAGGTCACCCCTTTAACAATTCCATTACCATGAGACAATTCCCCAGTAGGCTCTCCAGATATCTTCACACTCACTGTATAAATTTTGTCAATCAATCAGAGTTGTGGCACATTTATTAGGTTTCAGAATGTTTCAGGTATCATTCTCGAATGTTAATTTTCAAGTTATCTCTCAAAGTCAAATCAACAGGTACGTGTGACAAGACAATTCTCTTCGAGCCCTGGAGAACCTTACTATATCCAGGCTCTTGATTTTCTGTAATAGGGGCAAAGAAAAAGCACAACCTAATCCTCTACCAAAGCCCTGAAAAATCCAAAGAGCAAACTGATCCAAGTTCTGTATTATCTCCTATGAAAGTTAGGGGTGCTACCTAAGAGTGAGGCATCCACAAGGTAGGCTGCAAATAATTCTCAAACCATATGCTTGAACATTAAAGAATAAAATTACCAGCAGCAATCAACTGTAAACATTCACAAGGACCACTCTCATTTTACGGACAAAAGACATGCCAGCAAAGCAGGAATAGACACTTTGATATAAGCTGTAGGATATCTGTTATTGAATAAAGGCAAACTATTTCCCTAAGGAAGCCTGTAAGTGAGTCAAACAACTTCTCCAGAAACCATTTTTTTTTTATAACTTACTATGATACAACAATCCTAAAACTTTGCTTTCTTCCAAGGATTTAATGTGGCATTTTCTCTTCCTCTTTCTCAACCCCCAAACTCAAACTTTTACCACAAGACTAGAAATAGACATATTCACCTTTTCATGACTTTACTTACTCATCATAAATTTCTTTTTGCAGATCTGTGGCAAAGTCGAATAGCTGTGCAATTGAAAGCAGTGACACATGAAATTCTGCACCTAAAATTCAAAAAGCGGGGGAGGGGAGTAAGACTCTCAAGTGTCACACATTTTACTCTAAAGTATCACTTTCTTCTACAGAAAGTACCACTTTCTTGGTGTCCCGGAGTTCTTTTGTTTGGGTTTTGTTTTGTTTTTGTTTTTAATTGAGAAATAGGACAAAACAGAAAAATAAATCATCCACTACACAAGCAAAACCATTACTGATATTCTGGAGTATTCATAAGTACTTCCTTTCTTCTAAACTTCTTCCCGGCATAAAGAAATGTTCTAAATTACCTGTTTCTTTTCAACTCCCCACGTGAATAAAGTACTCAAGAAACTTACTAAAATGTTCAAGTACATCCTAAGGGACAATCAACCTTATCTTAAAGAAACAGGACACTATTCATACAGAATTTTTATGCACATTCTAACAGAATTTCTAATAGAAATTTTCCAAATCAGCTAAAGGTCTTATAAACAGAATGTTTCACTCTCCCATCATAAATAAATTTTCAAAACACACATACCTTTAATCATGCTTACAGAATTTCTGTAGATGATCCGTGCCAACTCGCCCTTAAGGATTTCTTCAGGATAATCAAGATTCCCCTGAAGAGTATTATATTAAACATAACTTAACAGATACGGCCAGTAACTAGAAAAAGCACTAGGATGAAAATTAACAGTCCTAGACTACCTGTGCCATATGTATGACCTCTGGCAAATCACGTCTCTCTCTGGGCCAGTTCCCTCACTTGTAAAATGTGCAGCTTGAACCAGACCACTGATCTTCCAACTGTGTTCTCTCAGGCTCCTAGAGTGATAGCAAGATCACACGGCTTAGGCCTGACTCTCTACTTACACCCAAACAGGTCAGGTTTTAAACGCCTTGTTTACCCTTCTGTGTCAACTTTTATTTGAATAAAAAAGTTCACAGCTGGGGGCTGCGTGGGTGGCACAGCGGTTAAACATCTGCCTTCGGCTCAGGATGTGATCCTGGCGTTATGGGATCGAGCCCCACATCAGCCTCCTCTGCTATGAGCCTGCTTCTTCCTCTCCCACTCCCCCTGCTTGTGTTCCCTCTCTCACTGGCTGTCTCTATCTCTGTCGAATAAATAAAAATAAAATCTTTAAAAAAAAAAAAAGTTCACAGCTGGAACCACAATAACAGCAAAGTTCCTTTTTCAGTTCTAACATTCTAAAACTTCTTTCTTTAAAATATTGTCACCAAAAAAATGTACAAAACAAAAAAGAAGGCTAGGAACTACACATTTCACAACCCTCCTCCAGCTCCTTCAAGCCATTAGTATGTCATTTAATGAAACCATGAAGTATTAAAGAAAACCATTTACCATTCCATCAGTAGTAAATAATTTTGAGGACTACTTCAATTAGTCCAAATGTCTATTTTTAAAGCACAAAATTCCATTTTTATTACTAAGCCCATTTAATTACAACTCTAGACTCATCTTAAAATTTCAAAATAAGACATTAAATTGGGAACAAAAATACATTCCAAAAATTTTCTCTTACTCCTAAGCAGGCTCAAAAGCACTATAAACTGTTAACAGGTGACAACACATTCGGATCTTACCACATCCATTTTGGCTTTTTCAAATTCTTGTTTTTCTTTCCTCAGTTTCTCAGCATGCATCAACTCCATCCTAAAGTACTACACAAGGGAAATAATAAACTAAAAATCTTTGGAAATAATTATTTCTTAATTAGAAATACATAAGCCATTTTTCACCCATAAGTATCAGATCTGGGAAAGTCTGGGGGTAGTGTAATATTTTGTTATGAGCAGACTCTGACAAGGAAGGAGATCTTTGTAGTGGCAGAACAGCTCTGTATATTGACTGTGGTAGTGGTTATGCAAATCTACACATGTAAAAAAAAAAAATGACATAGAACCATACAGACACGTTATACCAACACTGATTTCCTGATTTTCATATTATATAATTTTATAAAATGTAACCATCACGAAAAATTGATTAGTGGTATTCAGGACCTCTTTGTACTATCTTTGCAGTATCTTTGTAATTTCCTGTGAATCTATAATTATTTCAAAATAAAAAATCAATAGCAAATACATACTGTCAAGCTATATGAAGAAAAACTAATGCACAACTAATGTGTAAACTCAGACTTCTCCAGAATTTCTAGTACTTTGTTTTTTGTTTGTTTGTTTTTTAAAGATTTTATTTATTTATCCGACAGAGAGACAGCCAGTGAGAGAGGGAACACAAGCAGGGGGAGAGGGAGAGGAAGAAGCAGGCTCATAGCAGAGGAGCCTGATGTGGGGCTCGATCCCATAACGCCGGGATCATGCCCTGAGCCGAAGGCAGACGCTTAACCGCTGTGCCACCCAGGCGCCCCAAAGATTTTTTAAATTTTTAAAAAGATTCTCTCTCTCCCTCTGCCCCTCCCCCCATTCTTCTCCAAAAAAAGAAAAAAAGAAAAAAAGAAAAAAAATGCAGTACAAAACCAAAAGTCACTGTAGTTTGGACAGCTAGAAAACTTATGAGCATAAAGACCCGTACCTTTTTCCCCTCATCAAATGAGGCTTAATTTTCAACTTAAGACAAAACTCCCTTATCCTGACAAACACCTCAGAAAAGGTAATACACCATAATACACTATTTCTAATAATATACCATTCTAATAAGTAACAATGCACCATTTCTTGCACTTGTTTTTTCCTTAATTGGAAGTCTGGCCATCACTATTCTAGGGCCTCATGCCAAGAAAGATTAAGTCCAGCAAGAAGGAAAGGAAGTATCTACCTCAAGAAAGAGACAATAAAAATGAGAAGTGGAAGAAAAGACAAAGAGAAGCCAAAAAAAACAGGAAAAAAAAAAAAGAGAGGAAGAGAAAGGGAGGGAGGGACGGAGGAAGGAAGGAAAGAAGGAAGGAAGATAGGTAGATGCAAGGGGAAAAAAGGACAAAAGTATAAAGATGGCAGGGATGCCTGGGTGGCTCAGTCGGTTAAGCATCTGCCTTAGGTTGCTCAGGTCATGATCCCAGAGTTCTGGGATTGAGTCCTGCATCAGGCTCCCTACTCAGTGGGGAGCCTGTTTCTCCTTTGCCTGCTGCTCCCTGCTTAGGTGCACTCTCACAATTGCTGACAAATAAATAAATAAAATCTTCATTAAAAAAAATAAGTATAAATATGGCTGAACCCTGACCCCACAACTAAAAAAGGTTAAGTAAGGTCCAGTTCCCTACCCCTCCCAACCATACTGGACAAGTCACAGTTCCCATTTCTCACTAACAAGATGGAAGTTACACATGGTCAACACCTATTACTAGTCAAAAATATCTTTGTTACCCCTTTTTCTCCAGCAGCAATCCCTAGTTATCCCTAGCCTCCACAAATCGAAGTCTTTTTTAACTTATTAAAGAATGTATGTCCAAAGAGGACCAAAACTGAGACATCACACTCTCATCTCATAGGTACACAACTCACTTCTTGATAAAGTTTCGGGCACTCTGGATGAAAGCGCAGAGCTCGAAGAAATAGCTGTCTTGCACATTCTGAAGACAAGCGGTCTTCCATTTCCCATTTGGCTGCCATGATCCACAAAGCTATAAATGGAAAACATCAGACTTCATTTCAGGAAGTTGACTGAATCAGATCAAATAAGATCAATGTTCCAACTTTAATACTTAAAGAATTTGTTTTAATTTTACCAAAAGAGAAAGGGACTGAAGAGAGGGTATTTCTAATGGTTACCTGTAAAATATTATTGCTTTATTTAGAGTATTCTGAAGCAAAGACATAAGCGATAATGTCTGTAGATAAACTTATGTGCCTCATCCAATCTGAGGTCAACATCACTGTAAGTCACATACAAATTTTAAGTGCTAAAATGCTGAGAAAAAATACGCATTTTAGAATCAAGGACATAAAAATATTTCGCTCTTTTGCTTTATTTAAATAGTTCATGATTTTTTTTGAATGGCTCAATTTTAAAAATAAATTTTTTATCACACCTGTTGGGAATAAAGGCTTTAAAAAACAAAAACCTTTGCCTTTTACACAGGAAATTAACCTTAACATTCTAGCTATTTCCCAACGTAATAAACAATAAAAGTCAGCTATGTCACCAGACAAGATTGCTTTTGGTAAAAACGATTCATGGTTGGTAACCACATCTGGACTAGAAGGGTTGTGAATGGGAAAGAACCATTGCTCTGGGCTTTCTTGAGTACGTGACTTGAGTACGTGACTTTCTTGAATACGTGACTCCTGAAATCTAGGATCCCTGGAAGCTATGCCCATCCATAGGTCTTCCAAGTCATTCATACGCTCTCATTCCCTCACACCCTGAGCTGTCATCTTGGGGACCAGAGACCAGCCTCCCAATTGCTAACAGTACTCTACTAAAGATACACACCGAATGCTGTCCTGCTGTATCCTTCTCAATTAACTGGTGCCAAATGTAGCCTATTTTAGCCCGTGCTGTGTGAACCTGGTTGAGCCTAATACTTGAGAATAGGCACTGGAGCACCTTCACTATAAAAGTATGAACCATTTCACACAGTATCACAAGAGGGAAGTCCTTCTCTTAGAAAACATGAGTATCTACCCTATGCCAGTCACTCTTGCAAAATCTGTATTAACGCATTCCCTTTTTAAGTTTTCCCCTTTAAATTCTCCTTAAATGTGACTGCATCCAAAACAATGTCCCTCAAAGGACCAAAGAGTTTACTTTATCATCATCTAAAAAGAAACTTAGTGGGGTGCCTGGCTGGCTCAGTCAACAGAGCATGCAACTCTTGATCTCTGAGTTATGAGTTCAAGCCACACGCTGGGCACAGAGCTTACTTTATTCATTTATTCATTCATTCATTCATTCACTTATTCTTAAGTAGGTTCCACACCCAGTGTGCAACTCAACACGGGGCTCAAATTCATAACCCTGAGATCAACACCTGAGCTAAGATCAAGAGTCAGATGCCTAACTGGCTGAGCCTTCCAGATGCCCTGGGTATAGAGCTTCCCTTAAAAAATAACAAAAAATAAAATAAAAGATACTTTAAAAAATAATAAATAAAATACTTCTAAAAACAAATAAGTAAGAAAAAACTTAGTCCTTCTTACCCACAAATATAATACCTGACACAATAAGTGGTACACAACATGCAGGGATGAACTAAGAAGCAGCTATTTGAAAACTGAAAGTGTTAAAGCCCAAATACCTATGCTCAGGTTCTCAAAATAATTTTTTAGATTTATTAAGCAAAATAAATTCCAAAATAGCTTTAGTCTACATAAAAGGAAGAAGAAAAATTGACAAGTTTCTCATCATACCTGGTTTGTTTGAATGAATGGCCAACATGGCAGAAAATACCTTGCTAAGTTGAGCTTTGGTAGCCTGTAAAAGAGAAAAAGTAATTCTACTACCTATACAGTGAAATCATTGTTACTAATCTCTAAGTGATCTGGTACTGTTTCCTTACCAACTTAAATCCAATGGGGCAAGATTTGCTGTTGTAGAGACATATAAACAAATATAGATACATTCATGGTTTTCTTCTAACTACATGTAAACATTCTAAGTATCTAAAAATGTTCAACTTTACTGAACAAATACACACACAAAAATCACTTTCTGGCTTAGAAGCCATTTATATATACAAATGTTACACTGAAGTTCAGACTTGAATTTTTTCCCCACTTGCCAACCCTACAACTTTGGAGAAAACATGGAGTTCAGTAACCAAGTATGGGGCTTAAAAGGCAGACTAACTGAAAGAAGGAATAAGGAAGCAAGACACAGCTGCCCAATACTCACCCATTTCTTACAAAAGACTATATAGGATAGCCAAAGTTGAACATCATCCTGCAAGAAAAGCAACATAGTAAGCTGCCTTAATTTTAACTTACAATACAACTTTGCTTTATGTTTGTTTGTTTGTTTGTTTTTAAGAAACAGAGATAGATTTCAGAGAGGTCAGTGTGGTAACACATTGCTCAGCATATTAGGCTCTTCTTCACTGAGGCCTTAGATCTCTTAAACATGGTAACTTCCTCTGGCCACCACTCCCACCTACCATGCTCCAAGGCAAAATGTCTTATCTACCCAATGCGTTCAATGCACCTCTTAAATGGTCTCAATCAGGGATAGCAACCCTAAATTTGTCATTCTCAAGATCCAAAGTACTCCCCATATACTATATCCCAGGCCCAGAGCCCGACTTGAAGGTATCAAGTGAGTGAGGTGCTGCCCCACTCTAACCATTCATCTTCTACCTCCAAGTCTCTGGTGTACTTCACTTAGAGATTTATCCAAACAAATCCCAAATTTCTAGTCCTTAATTATGTATCAAATCTATCATTTTCAGGGGCGCCTGGGTGGCACAGCGGTTAAGCGTCTGCCTTCGGCTCAGGGCGTGATCCCGGCATTGTGGGATCGAGCCCCACATCAGGCTCCTCCGCTATGCCTGCTTCTTCCTCTCCCACTCCCCCTGCTTGTGTTCCCTCATCTCGCTGGCTGTCTCTGTCTCTGTCAAATAAATAAATAAATAAATAAATAATCTTTAAAAAAAAAAAATCTATCATTTTCAGCACCATCCTTAAAGAATAATTATAAGGTAATGAGATCAATTTTCTTAATGGTTTGATAAGTGGTTTCAAATAATGATATCATAATTAGGTTAAATATTGACACACACTCAAGAATAAACAATACATTTGAATATTGTAATTACAGTACATACAATACTTATCTTCACATCTCTTATAATTAAAGATGTTCTGATCACTTACTTTCCATTTTGCTGAAGCTCGTCGGAAGACACCTTGTACCCGGTGTACAATAGAATTCTCAATCTCTTCCTTCTTAAATGAATAGCCAATGCGCTAAAAAGGGACATACACCAAGCCTCAATTTAATCACATTTATCCACAGCAACATTCCTACTTGATCTTAAACAGTACTGATAAAGAAAACAAATAATTACAACTATCCATTAGGAGCACATCACCACACAATTTATCAGTGCCACTGCTTCCCAAACCCAAGTTCTAGCTATAGAGCCACACTACTTAATTCTAAATTTTTCTAACTTCCAGAATATCTACTTACAGTTCTTCTTCTCTGAATCAACTCCAAAAGATTAATTTCATACTATGGAAGAAAAACATACAAAAAAAGAGAAAACAATGACATTTATAATCTTTTAAATACAGGAAATACATTGAGTTAAAATCATAAAATAAATAAAAATCAAGACTATAAAACAAGATTGGGGGCGGCGGTGCCTGGGTGACTTAGTCAATTTAACGTCTGACCCTTGATTTCAGCTCTGGTCATGATCTCAGTATTGTGAGATGGAGCCCCACATGAGGCTCTGCACTGGGTGTGGAGCCTGCTTAAGATTCTGTTTCCTTCTCCCCCTACCCTCCACCCCCTACTAGCATGTTCTCCCTCCCTTGTTCTCTCTCTAAAAAACAAATAATAAACAAACAAACAAAACAAGATTGGGGCAGCTAGCTGCCTCAGTCAGCAGAGTACCCAATTCTTGATCTCCAGGTCATGAGTTCAAGCCCTACACTGGGCAGAGAGCTTAATTTAAAAAAGAAAAAAAAAGAATATAAAACAAGATAATTTGCTATCAAGCCTACTTTGTAGTAAATGCCTTAACAGTAACCGAAAATTGACCTTACATCAGCAAAACTCACAAATCCATGCATTAGCAAAGTTATAAACATTTTACATACAAAGAAAGCTGTTATCAAAATCAACACTTATAAGATTTGGGGCACCTGGCTGGTTCAGTTGGAAGAGCACGCGACTCTTGATCTCGGAGTCATGAGTTCCAGCCCCAGGCTGGGTGTAGAGATTATTTAAATAAACAAACTTAAAAAAAGAAAAGAAGAGGGGCACCTGGGTAGCACAGTGGGGTAAGCATTCACCTCTTAGTTTCAGGTCAGGTCATGATCCCGGGGTTGTGGGATCAAGCCCCACACCGGGCTCAGCAGAGTCTCCTTGGGACTCCCTCCCTCTCCCTCTGCCCCTCCCTATAACCCCCATGCTCTCTCTCTCTCTCTTTCAAATAAATAAATAAATCTTAAAAAAAAAAAAGTTCTTGGGGCGCCTGGGTGGCTCAGTCATTAAGCGTCTGCCTACGGCTCAGGGCGTGATCCCAGCGTTCTGGGATCGAGCGCCGCATCAGGCTCCTCCACTGGGAGCCTGCTTCTTCCTCTCCCACTCCCCCTGCTTGTGTCTGCTCTCTCACCGGCTATCTCTCTCTCTGTCAAATAAATAAATAAAATCTTAAAAAAAAAAAAAAGTTCTTAAAACATAGTCTCAGGGCCCATGGGTGGCTCAGTCAGTTAAGCGTCTGACTCTTGATTTCAGCTCAGGTCATGATCTCGGGGTATGAGATTGTGCCCCGTGTTGGGCTCCACACTCAGGGGTAGTCTGCTTAAGATTCTCTCCCTCTCCCTCTGGCCCTCCCCAGACTTGTGTTCTCTCTCTCTCAAATAATATAATAAATCTTAAAAAAAAAAAAAAAAAAGTAGCTTCAAGCCTAACACAATGCTCCAGACATGGTCTGATGAGTGCAAAACACTTTTTTTCTACTTGTGTTAATAGAGTTAATTTTTTTTTCCTTTTTTCTTTTTAAAACTTATTACTGAAGTATAGTTTACACAGAGATTACATTTTTTGATGTAATATGCTCTTGGCTCATTTTCAGTTATCGACCTACTATGAGCTCTCAAGCCCCTTCCAAACATAAGATTCAAAGTCAGGTCTCACTTGTTCACCTGTAGTTTTTTTATTTTTATTTTTATTTTTTTTTAAAGATTTTATTTATTTATTCGACAGAGATAGACACAGCCAGCGAGAGAGGGAACACAAGCAGGGGGAGTGGGAGAGGGAAGAAGCAGGCTCATACCTGAGGAGCCTGATGTGGGGCTCGATCCCATAACGCCGGGATCACGCCCTGAGCCGAAGGCAGACGCTTAACTGCTGTGCCACCCAGGTGCCCCAACCTGTAGTTTTTTTAAACCTAAGGTCAGAACCTTCAGTCTTGTAACATTTCATCTTACTACTGGGTTCTGAAGCTAGATTTTGTTATCCAACATATTAGCTATTCTCCTCCATCTGAAAATTGGTACAACATGTCTACTTTATATTCACTCAAATCTTCCATCCATTTATAGTACTGAAGGATTCGCAGTATACCACTTTCTTAGGTAGCAGACTTACAGACACATAAATGTTCATGTTCCAACCACCTACTGTCATCAAACCCACTCTCCTTTCCACCCCCCAACAAGAAATAGGATGTCAATTATCTTGTTGACATCCTGATACACAATATCTTTGGCAGCACCTGATCTACATTATAGAAGGAAAAAAAAAAAGTTCAGTTTGCCAAGGACTAAACCCTTAGTGGAGCAATGTTACTCCTAAATCACCTCTATTCCTATTCAAATATTACCATTTAATCATCAATTCTAGAATTTTATAGAATACGGAATCAAGCTCACCATTCTAGAACTGAATTAAAATTTGTGAGGGGATTAAAATTATTCACTTACTTGAACATAATTGATAAAATCTTCCTTAAAAAGAGCTCTTCGCTGTATTCTGTATTCCAGATCCGAAGCCTTCTTAATGATAGCCCTGAGGAGAAAGCCATTTGAGATGTAACACTTGAGAAAAGCATAAGGTAAATAACTTTGGGCATTTTTTAAGTTTATTTTTAATATATTCAAAACACATTTTCCAAAACCTGAAATTCCCAAATAATTATCCTTCATAAGCAAGTATTCTTTTACATGATTACTTCTATGTGCTTAGAGGCATCGAGATGTATTTTAAAACTTTCATGAAAATCATCTTAATAGACTGCCAGGACCACTGACATTCCCACCACCAAAGCAAATAATGTTAAGCACTTTACATTATTTAATGTGATACTAGTAAAGATTTATTTTCTTCCAAATTCAGGTCACTTAGGTTTTAATAATAATCAAGTTAACCTTTTCTAAATTCCTCTTACTTTTGAGTTTTCAACATGCAGACTTCAAAAAACAAAAACAAAAACAAACAAAAAAAAACCCCACTTAGATTGTCCCTACTGTTTCTACCCAGGAAGGTTTACTGACACTACAAAGGACTCACAGGAAAAGGTTCACTGTATTTAGCTAGAGAGAACATAACATGTGTATATTAGGAGAATTTAATGCAAGATGTGAAGACCAATAACTGTCTCTAGTTAACAGTAACAGTTATTGAACTATTGCTATGTTCCATTTCACTAAAAAAATGTTCAAGGATCCCATAGTCACATTACTACATTCACAGACATTTTAAAATGCAGAAACAATCACAGAAAACCATTAAAAAATGTTAAACTTAATTCTAACAAATTACTGAATGCCAACTATGTGCCAGACGTTGTTGGCCAAGCCCTGGGGTAGAACACGAAATTGAATTAAATGGTCCCCATCTTCAAGTCTTATTATAAAGATTTATCCACTCCTCCTGGGCTCCCACAGCACTCTTTGCATCTCTGGGGCAGTACACTTTAGGACAATCAACTTACAGTACGCCACACTGTAAGCAAAATGTTTAATTTGTCTCCCCCCGCACGCGCAAGGCAGGTAGGTCCTGATGGGTAGGCATCCAGGTTTATCACCTTGATAACCCTAAGAATTGGCTCCACGAAGAGCTGCCAGACGTTTGGTGGGTGAGTGGACAGACCACCTTGCACCAAATGAGAAATTCTGGGCATCAACAAAATATGAAAATGGGCTTCTGCCAGGTTCAGAAAAATAAGCCCAATTAAGCGCCCCCCGCATCCCTGACCCCGCCACAGACTCCCTCCCCTCCCCTGAGCCCGCCCCAGCCCCTCCACTTCCTCAGCTCTCTCTCACTTAATCTCCGCATGACTGAAAAGTCCAATGCGCTCCAGCTGTTCCAATTCGGGGAGTCGATCTTCTATGCGTTCCTGAATTATTTCCGCCATGAGGTCACAACTCTACAGCCCACCGACGAGCATCTGAACCGCCACCACGCGCAGAAAAAGCCCACCTTTTATTCCGGAGACCCGACCCTAGCGCTCGCACGTGCTGACGTAACGTGCGTCCTAGGTCCCGCCTTTTCCGCTTCCGCCGCTTTCGTCGTTGGAGAAGGCCCTCTGGCCCTCGCGGCGGCTGTCACCTCTCTGTGGTCGAATGTGGGATTGCCGCGAGGACCCCATAGACGCAGGAGGACTCACGTGGACGGGAGTGGAGGGGCGGAGCCGGCGTGGAGGCGGGGCTAAACGCGCGCTAGGCTAGCCGTGGGCGGGGATACGAGAAAGCACCTTTTGGGGTCTCGAGGGGTTACCTGAGAGAGACGTGCTATGCGTTTTCTGCGGAATATTGTCTCCTTTTTTTGTGCTGCCGTCCTGTATTCTCGCTTTCCAATAGCAAACATTTGAAAATGTCAGTAATGGAAATCGTAAAGGACGCTGAAAGTGGCCAGACTGTCCATAATACTATGGCTTTGCTTTCGACTAGACTTAGTAAAGCAGTGTGACAACACCGGTTTTTCACGTGCCAATTAGAATCTGTAATTGGCCGATTAATTTTTAAATGGGAAGGCCTTTTCATTATTTAAATAATTATTCTGCCTTTGTAGACAAGGCCTTTTAAAACACGTGGCCCTGGGTAGGTATCAGAAAGTATATTTTTTTAAGAAGAGGGGAGCTTGGTATTGAAAAGTTTGGGAGTTACCGAAATAAATCAATAAGGTATAGACTCTCCTTAAACCATTGCCCGAGCCAGTTAGCATTTCTAAGGGAACCATCAGACAATTCAGCTTGGAAGCTACATTGTTGGTATAATTACTAAACCTAAAATAATAACTACATGGCTGAATTCTTTTTAAGTTCTGGAACATGATAAAAAGCCAAAGCAGGAGTTCTTGCTAGACCTGTTTATTTCAACATTGGCATTAGCACCTTATGATTTATGAAAGAGGAATAGGTTTAGCAATTAACCATGTTCCACCTCTGTGCCTTTCCTTTTTTTTTTTTTTTTTTTTTTCTTCCCCTTTCACATTTTATCCCACTGGTCTCAGAATTGAGACACAGGTTGCCTTCAGCTTCATTTCTTGATCCCTCAGTTGTAAGAGAGGACAGAGGGGAAGAAACTCATGGATGTAAAGCAAAGGTGAAATTTCTTTGTAAAGAAAATTCCCAGCCTGTGTTAACAGTAAAAGTAGGGATGCCACTAGATAGTAAGTCCAAATACATAGGGAATATTTTTGTTCACTAGATATCTGGGAGCTTAGAACAGTGCCTAGAAAATAATAAGCACTCAATAAATAAATGCATGACAGAATAACAAAAGGCACTTGCTAAATTTCTTTAGATACAAGGGGCTCAGCAAGCTGAGAGATTTTAATATTTTCATTTCAAGGCAAATCTGGTAGATAACTATGATTTTTAAATCAACCCGACTATAAATACTCTCCTCACTTATTTTCAAATTTTGCATCTATGTTTATCTTGCTCTAAGAATTATTATAATATTAATGGCAGGGGTGCCTGGGTGGCTAAGTCAGTTAAGCCTGTGCCTTCATCTCAGGTCATGATTTCTAGATCCTGAGATGGAGCTTGGCATTAGGCTTCCTGTTCAGTGGGGAGTGTGCTTCTCTCTCTCCCCCTCTCTCTTGTGCACCCCCCTGCACCACCACCACCCCCTGCCATGTGTGTGAGCACGCACATGTGCACTCTCTCTCAAAGAAATAAAATCTTTAAATACATAAATACAATAATGGCAAAGGCTTCTTTTGTTTCCTCTGCATCTCAGTGTAATACCTTTCTCTTATCTAGGCTTCTGGATGTGCAGCTACTATGTGCACTATTCTTTTGTTTGTTTGTTTTTTAAAGATTTTATTTATTTATTTGACAGAGATAGAAACAGCCAGCGAGAGAGGGAACACAAGCAGGGGGAGTGGGAGAGGAAGAAGCAGGCCCACAGCGGAGGAGCCTGATGTGGGGCTCGATCCCACAACGCCGGGATCACGCCCTGAGCCGAAGGCAGACGCCTAACGACTGCGCCACCCAGGCACCCCTATGTGCACTGTTCTAAGTTCCTTATGTATTAACTCACCTACTCTGATCACAAATATTTTAAAATATCAACTCATGGCTCTCTTGAAGAGGTAAAACACACACACACACACACACACACACACACACACACACACACCTGCTAGAGAAAGCCCAATAAAGCAGAAGATTGTATTTGAGTAATGCCCACTGAGTCTCAGGATCCTTAGATGAACACACCTAGTTAAGGAACCGTAGGGCCAGAGAAAAAGTGCTCTTGAGTCTGGAGCTCTAAGGTGCACCTAAGAAAACTTCATATTTCTTTTAGCCTTTTTTTTTTTTAAGATTTTATTTATTTATTTGACAGTGAGAGACAGTGAGAGAAGGAACACAAGCAGGGGGAGTTCAAGAGGGAGAAGCAGGCTCCCTGCCGAGCAGGAAGCCCAATGCGGGGCTCGATCCCAGGACCCTGGGATCAGGCCCTGAGCTGAAGGCATATGCTTAACGACTGAGCCACCCAGGCGCCCCTTCTTTTAGTCTTTTATTTGATCTTCAAAACTCGCCATGGATGTCAGATTGGTAAACAGGTACTACCTGGGAGGGGAGACCAGGGAGCCCCCTGAATGTTGGAAATGTTCTATACCTAGTTGATCTGGGTGATCATTATATGTATGTATGGGTGTATGCATATGTAGAAATCCATCCATTGATGTAGGCACTTAAGATTTGTGCACTCTATGGGGGCACCTGGGTGGCTCAGTAGGTTAAGCGGTTAAGCATCTGCCTTTGGCTCAGGTCATTATCCCAGAGTTCTGGGATAGAGTCCCACGTTGGGCTCTCTGCTCAGCAGGGAGTCTGCATATCTCCCTCTCTCTCTCCCTCTGCCTTTCCCCCAGTTTGTGCTCTTTCTCTCTAATAGATAAAATCTTTTTTTAAAAAAAAGAAAAGATTTGTGCACTTTATGAAAATTATACTTTAAAAGAAAACATTAATGACCAGACCTTCTTTTTGAGGATATGATTCTTTTCAAGAGCTCCAGCTATCATTTTTATATGTGGCAGTGTCAAAATATTGAAATACAAATGACCAAAGCTCTCTCCCTCTGCAAAAGATTTCATATGAATTTTACATTCTAGCGCATAATATATTAGATTTCATTTTAATTTTTTTAATTTTTTTGTTTACAATTTCTTTTTTTCAAGATTTATTTTTTTAAGTAATCTCCATACCCAATGTGGGGCTCGAACAACGCTGAGATCAATAGTCATATGCTCTACTGACTGAGCCAGCCAGGTGCCCCTTGTATTCATTTTAATATAAATTTTTGTAATTTTTTTCCAGATTGTCAAGTAAGAGTAATCCCAGAAAGGTGTGTGCTGCTCACTCCATGTTGGAGAAACACTTGGTGCCGTTACAGTGCTTATGAGCCAGTTTGAAAAACAGAAAAGAGGGGGGGTCTCAGTTAGGGTTCCAAGACAATCTCTTAAGGACTCTGACAGATGAACAGTAGTCAGATGCTTGCAAATCAAGTTAAAACATCTATTCTTGTCCCCAAAGCACTTACATGTAAACTTCATAATAAACTTGAACATTTCCTTAGGACATTCATTGTCACATCTAACGATTAAGTTCACGGATAGCTCAGTGTTTAAAAACAACAAAGAAACACTCTCTTTTTTTCTATTATTGTTGTTGTTCTTGTTGTTGTTGTTGTTGTTAGGTAAAGAGAAGTACCTGATTTCAGTGATAATGAGAGGTGAGACACCTGGAATCCCCTCCCCCTACCTTGTTCCAAGTCCCCTGCCCGCTTCTCCCACACAGAGCTCTGGGAGACTTCAAAGTCAAACAGAAGTGATAGACCCAGACTGCTCTTTGATGCCTAAGAACATCGGAGCCCTCAGTTTGATGTGAATGCAAAGCATCTGTACTTTTCAAACCTTTCATGGTATCTCACATTGCTAACAACAAAAGCTGAAAAGTTTGAGGTGACACACATTACACACATTAAAATATTTGGAACCAGGAACTTTTCATTTCTTTTTCTATTATATATAGCTTCTTTTACTTTGCAAACCACACTGGATAGTAAATTACTTCTGGCACGCAGCCTTGTCAGCTTGCCAAATTTCAACTGGAGCAAGTTTTTACAGCCGGGCTAATAAGCCCTGAAAATTAGGAGGTAAATATAATGGAAATAATGACATAGTCTTTAACTGCAGGAGCATAGAATGACAACGTGAGATTCTAATAGATTCTACTTTTAAAAGTTTTTTTATTCTAATGAAGTCTTTTTAAAAATTTTTAGGTTATTCTAGTTCCAAACACATGTAAATGGAAAGAGTTTCTTTTAATTGGTGAAAAGCATTTTTGTGGGTTTTTTCTTGTGGCTTAAGTTATTGCTTTTTGCAAACTTGAAGAAAGGAAAAACAAAAAGAAAACCAAGAATATGGTAGTTTGGGGATAGCAACCTACTATTAAAACAAACTGACATCCTGAAAAAACATGTTCTGCAGTGATTGGCTTCCAGGATGGGGCTTGGCGACTGTGTGTGAATACATTTCATCAAAGCCATAGCTGGGCAGGTACCTCAACTTTGTTGCAGTTTGCCCCTAATCCGGATAGAAACCCAGTCCCTGCTGAAGTAACTTTCAGGTCTTTAGCAAACAAAGCTTCAAAAAATTGGAAGTGAATGTCACGTTTAATTTTTATCACTGACAGAAACAGGAGGTATCTGCTATGTGGTAAATATCCATTTCCCTAAATTTAATTCTTGCATCCATTTGTATTCACAATTTTCAGGCTGATGAGGAAAAAATTTTCCCCCTTCTCATTTTGTCCTCCAATTAGACCTGCACTGATTAGCCTCCACACCACATGCTTGCTCAGTCCCAAATTATTTAAGCAAAGAAGAGGTTCAGAGTTTGTGTGTGTGTGTGTGTGTAACTATACTAAAATAAAATGGCCTTGCTCTAGAAATGCCAACTTTCTTATAGTTCCCCACCACACCATGCATGTTATTTTATACTTCTATTAACACACGCTATTCCCTTAAGCCTAGAATGTCTCGTGTCCTCGTATCCATTTAGTTAATGAAAAAAAAATTTTTTTAAAAGGAAGCCTGCCTTAACACCCCACCAACCCAACATCAACACCAATTTGTGTACTTATATACATTTATATAAAGGGCTCAGTCTTTGTACCTTTTCCCCCCCTCACTAATGCTTCGGTAATCTTATCCAGGCCCATAATATTAAATGTCATCTTCAGTGCTATCCAATAGAACTTTCTGTAATGACGGAAATATTCTATATCTTCACTGTCCAACATAGTAGCAATGAGACCCATGTAGTTATTGAGTACTTGAAATGTGGCTAGAGCAACTGAAAAAATGAATTTTTTATTTCATTTAATTAATATAAATTTAAATTGCCACATGTAGCTAGTGGCTGCCACATTGGACAGCCAATTTTTTTTTTAAAGATTTTATTTATTTGAGAGAGAGAGAGAGAACACAAGCAGGGGGAGCCGCAGAGGGAGAGGGAGAAGCAGCCTCTCCGCTGAACAAGGAGCCCAACGTGGAGCTCGATCCCAGAACCCTGGGATCATGACCTGAGCTGAAGGCAGATGCTTAACGACTGAGCCACCCGGGCGCCCCTGGACAGCCAATTTTTTTTTTTAAGATTTTATTGATTTATTTGTCAGAGAGAGAGAGTACAAGCAGGGGGAATAGCAGGCAGAGGGAGAAGCAGGCTTCCCACTGAGCAGGAACTGGACGTGGACAGGATCCCAGGACCCTGGGATCACAACCTGAGCTGAAGGCAGACACTTAAGGACTGAGCCACCCAGGTGTCCCTGGACAGCCAACTTTATAGCACCAATCTATAAATATGTTTTAAATAAATAAATAAATAAATAAATAAATAGGGGGCACCTGGGTGGCTCAATTGGTTAACATCTGCCTTCAGCTCAGGTCATGTTCCCAGGGTCCTGGGATTGAGCCCCAAATCAGGCTGTCTGCTCAGTGGGGAGTCTGCTTCTCCCTCTCCCTCTGCCCCTACCCTGACCCCGTGTTTGCTCGTGCTCTCTCTCTCTCAAATAAATGAATAAAATCCTAAATAAATAAATAAATAAATAAATAAATAACTGTCCCCTGAACTCCAGACTCATGTCAGTATATCCAACTGCCTACTCAACATCTCCACTTGGAGATCTTACAGGCATTTCAAAACTAGTATGTCCAAAACCAAGCTGCTGATGCTCTCCCCCCAAACCTGCTCTTACTAGTATCTTCTCCATCTTGGCAAATCCATTACTCTGGTTTCTCAGGCCAAAGCCTGGGAGTTGTCCTTGACTCCACATCTAATTTGTCAACAATCCTCTCTATTGTAGAAAATACGGCCAGATTCTGACTTCTCCCCATCATTGCTACCGCTGTCATCCTAGTGCAAGCCACCATTACTTTTCACCTGGATTATTGCTATAGTCTTCAACAAGCCTCCCTGCATCCACCCTGACCCTCTTGAGCTTATTCTTAACAGGAATTCATTCTTTTTTTTTTTTTTAAGATTTTATTTATTTATTTGACAGAGAGAGAGAGACAGCCAGAGCAAGAGGTAACACAAGCAGGGGGAGTGGGAGGGGAAGAAGCAGCCTCCCAGCGGAGAAGCCTGATGCGGGGCTCAATCCCATAACACTGGGATCACACCCTGAGCTGAAGGCAGTCGCCTAACCACTGAGCCACCCAGGCACCCCCAGGAATCCATTCTTAACAGCAGCCAAAGTTAAAATATAAGTTAGACCATTTCACTGATCTGCTCAAAGCCCTTCAGTGGCTTCTTGACACAGAGTAAAAACTAAAATCCTTGCACTGCCTACAAAGTGCCATATGGTCTGGTGCCCGGCCCTTCCCTTTCCTCTCTGACCTATTTTCCACTCCTCTCTAGTTTCCTCCACTCCAGGTATATTAGGCTTCTTGGTATCCCTTCAACGTGGCAATGCAGGGCCTTTACGCTGGCTGGAATTCTCTCGGCCTGGAACCCTCTTCCCTAGATAAATTAAATTCATGGCCCATTCCCTCACCTCTTTCAGATCTTTCTCAAAGGTCACTCTCTCCAGGACACCATTCATATTTTAAATTGCTCTTCAAGGGGCAGCTGGATGGCTCAGTCAGTTGAGCATTGTCAGACTGCTGATTTTGGCTCAGGTCAGGATCCCGGGATCCTGGAATCGAGCCCTTTACTGGGCTTCACGATGAGTACGGAGTCTGCTGGAGTTTCTTTCTCTCCCTCTCCCTCTGGACCCCCCATTCTCTCTAAGTAAATAAATATTTTTTTAAAAAATTGCACTTCCTACCCTCAACGACTCTTATTCCACATGCTTTTTTCTCCCTCCGTATCACTGATCACCATCTTAAATATAGTAGTGTTTATTATTTATCTCTCCTCACACATACACTGAAACATAAACTCCGTGCAGCTGAAATTGTTTACTCCTGAAGCTCCAGTTAGGCATGTAGTAAGGGCTCATTACATATTTGCTGAAAAAAATGAACGAATATTTGTATAGTGGCCCTACTTAGTTTGTGTTGTAACTTACGTCTTTATATGCCTATGCTTCATGACACTGTGACTTCCGTGGGAGAGAGAACTAGTATTTTATTTATGTTTGAAGGCCCTAGAATCTAGAAAAGTCACTCGCAGTGTTCAATACACCCAAAACCCTTCCTAAAGGAAACTGATCTACCCACAGCTCCTTTTTTCTTACCACCTTATCCCGGGCAATTTGCCACTACTGAGCAGACCACAAAGGAAGGTCCTGATTCGAGGATAACCGATCTATTGACTGGTCAAAAACCTGGCAGGAAAAGATGAACTGGGCTAACTTAAATCTCCCCCTCTTTGGACTCTGGATAAGAAGAAAAAGAAAATTAGGGGCGCCTGGGTGGCGCAGTTGTTAGTTGTCTGCCTTCCGCTCAGGGTGCGATCCCGGCGTTATGGGATCGAGCCCCACATCAGGTTCCTCCGCTGGAAGCCTGCTTCTTCCTCTCCCACTCCCCCTGCTTGTGTTCCCTCTCTCGCTGGCTGTCTCTGTCAAATAAATAAATAAAATCTTTAAAAAAAAAGAAGAAGAAGAAGAAGAAGAAGAAAAAGAAAATTAAGTGATGCGAACATTGGAGTTAAAAACAAAGATAATCCAAGAATCTGAGATAGAAGCTTGAGGAGCTTGGTAAGGCAAAGTAAGGAAGCAGAAACTATGAGTAAGTGGCAACTAGGAAATATGGGAAAGGTACATGGAGTGAAAAGGGGGTGGGACGAGGAGGAACACAGCACCTAAAAGAAAATGGAGAGTCACCAAATTGTATTAATAAAAGCACCCTGGAGGGACGAACTCATGCAATTGAGGTCCCGTTTTGAAATGTTTTGATTACAGTTCTCTCAAAGCTCCTTCCTGCTCTCTGTGTCAACTTAGCAATAAAACTCAATCAATCCGTCGAGGTGCCTTAAGGGATTGTCTCTGTTCTTCAAACCCTTATCCCTACTAGATCCCATACGGGGTTCAGACAGTCGCTGTCACGGGTAGAAGTGTGAGGGGATTGTGTTTTCATATTTTCTACCAAATGATAGATTTGAGATGTTCTTCAAAGCCTTTGGCAATTGGCCCTCGAAGCTTTGAGCATTTATTAAGAAACACGAGGGGAAAAATGTTCTCTTTGGAGCCATTTGGTTTCCCTTAAAGTCACACTCTATTGGCAAGCTAGAATCCACTTAGAGTGTGAATGTACCTTGCTTTAAACGAATTTGAAACTCTGGATTTACACCAATAGATTATTACTTGGTCACTTTTAACAGTCTTTTATTTATCAGTTTTTATTACAAAAGTAATATACTGTTAGAAATTCAAATGCCAGATTCTTTTAAATGGTGAGAATTTATGAACCAAAAGAGAGCCACAAATCTGAAGCCCCCCCCCCCAAGTTTCAGTGAATACCATTGGCTTGGGTAAACACAAAGCACCTGAGGAAAAGGGCTTTCTGCTTCAAAGACTTGGTCACAATCTTTCTCTCTTTCCTTCCCCATTAGTAGCCCTCCCCTATGGGTCCACACAGCTGCCACTCCCACAGACAGAGCCAGCTATTTCAAAATGCACTCTCTGCTTTGCTCAAGGGGCAGTGGGGCATAACGGTTAAGACCATCACCTTTATTTTGAGTACATTTTGGCAAGTTCTAGCAACATTTTAAGCATACATGTCTTACGGCTCAGCATTTCTGACATCTACAAATCTATCCTACAGAAATACTAACAAAAGCATACAAACATACGTATAAGGAAGGTAACTGAAGCAATATTTGTAACAGCAAAACATTGGAAAAATCCTAAATTGTCTATCAGGCACGTGGTTAAATAAATTATGGTACGTCCATACACAGGTATACTGTGGAATTATTAAAGCAAATGAGGAGTGTGTGCATGAAAAAAGATGCATTATACATTGTTAAATCTAAAATGGCAAGTGGCAGGACAGTAGTTATTGTATAATCCATTTTATATGTGTCTATATGCATGTTAGGAGCAAAAAAAAGTTTGGAGCATTGCCCATCAAACCGTTCACACCCTGGTTACCTTTGAGAAGTGGAATGCAGAATTTGTAGCTCGGGATATTATTGGGTGATATAATAAAGGAATGTTATTTTTGTAATTTCTATTTAAATAAAATATTTTAACAGAAAAGAAAAATGAAAGAGGCTTCAGAATCAAATTCTGGTTCAAATCCCAGTTCCATCATCTTTTTAGAGTTACTTGGGATATTAAAATTGAAAATTTGCTTTATCTTAATTTCAGATTCACAGTTCACAGCAATTGCTTGAAATATCTCAGCTTTTGTTCATACATTATTGTTTTTAAATACCAGAGAAGATTCTGCCTTAAAGGACTTGTGATCTGTTTTACATGTAAGGAACATATTTTCTAAGGTGAGTAATTTCACTCCCTTACTTATCTGTTTGCTAATAAGATACTCGTAATAAATAGGGCATATTCTGTCTCTTTCGCAAATCCTGCTCCCTTTTCTCCCCAACTCACCCGGAGCCTCCACAACCTGGGAGCTGTCCAGGTACAAATTAACATTTAAAAAGACCTCAAGTTGTTCACACAAGCAGCTCTATTATTGCTCTCTCCTTTACAGCCTTGGTCTGCTCAAAAACCCACATTCAAATTGGATCACATCCACTCCAGCCCTTCAGCACCCAGGTATTGTGGGCGAGAGGCCGCTTTTGGCTACAAACTCCTTTATTCATTCTAAAATAAATTCATTCATAAGGTTCATTGAACAACTAGTTCGTGCCCATCACAGGCTCTGACAAAGCACTTTTGCCTACCTTGTCACTAATCCTCACGGCAACTCTGTGGGTGGGTGGTTTCATTTAACAGATAAGCAAACCGAAGAAAGGTAAAGTGACTTGCCCAAGATCACACAGCTAGTACGAGGGGATGCCTGCTGGGAAAGCTAGGTTTGGGGGTTACTAAAGGTCACTAACGGTTCTTTTTTTCTCTTTTTGATTAACTAGTTTTAAAAGAAAAAATAGTGCTCTTGACTTGTGAAGAAAAACAGCGTTCTCCCACCCCGCTGGTCCTCTCCCTCCTATTACAACTCTCCTGTGCAACGACGTGGAACGTTTTAAGCTGTGTCTCCTGGTCCACCGCCCTGTATTTCTGAACAGATGACCCGTGTGTTGCATGGTATCACCCAAACTTAACCATGATATCACCAAAACACCACTCCACCATCAACTCCCTCGGTCCCTTTATACTTCATTCACCCTCTCTGCTCGGATTGAAAACTCGGTCGGTTCCCCTGGCTTCGCTCGCTCTGGGTCTCCAGCACGAGCGCCGCTGGAACTCGCCTGGCGGGGCCTGAGAAGCCACCCTCCCCCGGCTCAGCCGGGCCTCGGTTCCCGGCCCTGGCCCAGACCCTTCTCGGGCTGCGGGTCGGGGGCCAGGCGGCAGTGAGGGTCTGAGAGCGAGGATAGGACGATGGCGACACTGGGGATCAGGAGGCAAGGGCCGCAGTCCAGAGGCGAGGGCTGGGATCGCGGGGTGAGGGCCGTGCCGCACGCAAGAATCGGAGTCCAGGGGCTGACAGCCGCGTTTGGGGGGACAAGGGTCGGGGTTCGGGTGCGAGGGAGGGTCTGAGGCGAGGGCCCTTATTACAGGCAAGGGCTTGGGTCGGAGGGCGAGGGTCAGGGTCTGGGTTGGAGGGTCAGGGGTCAGAATCGGTGGCAAGGACCGGGAAGGAGGGGACGAAGGTCAGAGTTGGGGGCCAGTGGGGGTCGGGGCGAAGGGGTGAGGGCCGAGGCGGGGTCTGAGATGAGGGGCGGGGGGCGAGGTCTGGGGTCAGGAGGGCGAAGGTCAGACTTGGGGGAGAGGGCCAGGGCCCGAGGCAGGGTTCGCAGTGGTGGGGCGAGGGACGAGGGGCGAGCGTCCGCGCGCCAGGGGCGGGGTCCCCGGGAGGAGCGGGGGTCGTGAGGCGAGTAGTGGGGTCCCGGCGATAGCGCGGGTGCCGGTCGGGGCTCGCGGATCGAGGGCCGGGGTCGCGGCGGCAGTTGGAGCGGGTCGGGGGTTGGGGGTGTCAGGCCGTCCGGGTCTGGAGGAGCGTGGGGGGCGCTTCGCAGCCGTGGCCGCCGGGGCCCTTTGCTGCGGGCCCTAGACAGGGCGGCCGCACTCGCGGGCAGAGGGCGCCCACCTCCGCTCCGGCCTCGGCGCCGCGGCCCCCGCCGAACTCGACAGCCTCTGCCCCAAGCAAGCGGTGGGCCTCTCCCGGAGACCGGTTCCCTGTGGGGGGCGGGCCAGGTCGCAGGCGCCTTCGGCGCGGGGCCGGCACCGCGGCTTCAGGTTTCCCGGCTCCCGCAGCTCGGTCCGGGAGCCCCTCCTGCCCCTTCCTCCAGGGTCGGGGGCCGGGTCCGCAGTACCGCAGCCTCTCTCCAAAGAAACCGCTCCACCAGTCCCCTCCAACTTTCCCTCTCACCCCCTTTTTAAGTCCTTTATTGGGCCGAGGGCGGGGGGGGGGGCAAGACGAGC
>NC_048230.1:6512760-6551804 GCF_002007445.2 Ailuropoda melanoleuca
AAAAAGAAAATTAGGGGCGCCTGGGTGGCGCAGTTGTTAGTTGTCTGCCTTCCGCTCAGGGTGCGATCCCGGCGTTATGGGATCGAGCCCCACATCAGGTTCCTCCGCTGGAAGCCTGCTTCTTCCTCTCCCACTCCCCCTGCTTGTGTTCCCTCTCTCGCTGGCTGTCTCTGTCAAATAAATAAATAAAATCTTTAAAAAAAAAGAAGAAGAAGAAGAAGAAGAAGAAGAAAAAGAAAATTAAGTGATGCGAACATTGGAGTTAAAAACAAAGATAATCCAAGAATCTGAGATAGAAGCTTGAGGAGCTTGGTAAGGCAAAGTAAGGAAGCAGAAACTATGAGTAAGTGGCAACTAGGAAATATGGGAAAGGTACATGGAGTGAAAAGGGGGTGGGACGAGGAGGAACACAGCACCTAAAAGAAAATGGAGAGTCACCAAATTGTATTAATAAAAGCACCCTGGAGGGACGAACTCATGCAATTGAGGTCCCGTTTTGAAATGTTTTGATTACAGTTCTCTCAAAGCTCCTTCCTGCTCTCTGTGTCAACTTAGCAATAAAACTCAATCAATCCGTCGAGGTGCCTTAAGGGATTGTCTCTGTTCTTCAAACCCTTATCCCTACTAGATCCCATACGGGGTTCAGACAGTCGCTGTCACGGGTAGAAGTGTGAGGGGATTGTGTTTTCATATTTTCTACCAAATGATAGATTTGAGATGTTCTTCAAAGCCTTTGGCAATTGGCCCTCGAAGCTTTGAGCATTTATTAAGAAACACGAGGGGAAAAATGTTCTCTTTGGAGCCATTTGGTTTCCCTTAAAGTCACACTCTATTGGCAAGCTAGAATCCACTTAGAGTGTGAATGTACCTTGCTTTAAACGAATTTGAAACTCTGGATTTACACCAATAGATTATTACTTGGTCACTTTTAACAGTCTTTTATTTATCAGTTTTTATTACAAAAGTAATATACTGTTAGAAATTCAAATGCCAGATTCTTTTAAATGGTGAGAATTTATGAACCAAAAGAGAGCCACAAATCTGAAGCCCCCCCCCCCAAGTTTCAGTGAATACCATTGGCTTGGGTAAACACAAAGCACCTGAGGAAAAGGGCTTTCTGCTTCAAAGACTTGGTCACAATCTTTCTCTCTTTCCTTCCCCATTAGTAGCCCTCCCCTATGGGTCCACACAGCTGCCACTCCCACAGACAGAGCCAGCTATTTCAAAATGCACTCTCTGCTTTGCTCAAGGGGCAGTGGGGCATAACGGTTAAGACCATCACCTTTATTTTGAGTACATTTTGGCAAGTTCTAGCAACATTTTAAGCATACATGTCTTACGGCTCAGCATTTCTGACATCTACAAATCTATCCTACAGAAATACTAACAAAAGCATACAAACATACGTATAAGGAAGGTAACTGAAGCAATATTTGTAACAGCAAAACATTGGAAAAATCCTAAATTGTCTATCAGGCACGTGGTTAAATAAATTATGGTACGTCCATACACAGGTATACTGTGGAATTATTAAAGCAAATGAGGAGTGTGTGCATGAAAAAAGATGCATTATACATTGTTAAATCTAAAATGGCAAGTGGCAGGACAGTAGTTATTGTATAATCCATTTTATATGTGTCTATATGCATGTTAGGAGCAAAAAAAAGTTTGGAGCATTGCCCATCAAACCGTTCACACCCTGGTTACCTTTGAGAAGTGGAATGCAGAATTTGTAGCTCGGGATATTATTGGGTGATATAATAAAGGAATGTTATTTTTGTAATTTCTATTTAAATAAAATATTTTAACAGAAAAGAAAAATGAAAGAGGCTTCAGAATCAAATTCTGGTTCAAATCCCAGTTCCATCATCTTTTTAGAGTTACTTGGGATATTAAAATTGAAAATTTGCTTTATCTTAATTTCAGATTCACAGTTCACAGCAATTGCTTGAAATATCTCAGCTTTTGTTCATACATTATTGTTTTTAAATACCAGAGAAGATTCTGCCTTAAAGGACTTGTGATCTGTTTTACATGTAAGGAACATATTTTCTAAGGTGAGTAATTTCACTCCCTTACTTATCTGTTTGCTAATAAGATACTCGTAATAAATAGGGCATATTCTGTCTCTTTCGCAAATCCTGCTCCCTTTTCTCCCCAACTCACCCGGAGCCTCCACAACCTGGGAGCTGTCCAGGTACAAATTAACATTTAAAAAGACCTCAAGTTGTTCACACAAGCAGCTCTATTATTGCTCTCTCCTTTACAGCCTTGGTCTGCTCAAAAACCCACATTCAAATTGGATCACATCCACTCCAGCCCTTCAGCACCCAGGTATTGTGGGCGAGAGGCCGCTTTTGGCTACAAACTCCTTTATTCATTCTAAAATAAATTCATTCATAAGGTTCATTGAACAACTAGTTCGTGCCCATCACAGGCTCTGACAAAGCACTTTTGCCTACCTTGTCACTAATCCTCACGGCAACTCTGTGGGTGGGTGGTTTCATTTAACAGATAAGCAAACCGAAGAAAGGTAAAGTGACTTGCCCAAGATCACACAGCTAGTACGAGGGGATGCCTGCTGGGAAAGCTAGGTTTGGGGGTTACTAAAGGTCACTAACGGTTCTTTTTTTCTCTTTTTGATTAACTAGTTTTAAAAGAAAAAATAGTGCTCTTGACTTGTGAAGAAAAACAGCGTTCTCCCACCCCGCTGGTCCTCTCCCTCCTATTACAACTCTCCTGTGCAACGACGTGGAACGTTTTAAGCTGTGTCTCCTGGTCCACCGCCCTGTATTTCTGAACAGATGACCCGTGTGTTGCATGGTATCACCCAAACTTAACCATGATATCACCAAAACACCACTCCACCATCAACTCCCTCGGTCCCTTTATACTTCATTCACCCTCTCTGCTCGGATTGAAAACTCGGTCGGTTCCCCTGGCTTCGCTCGCTCTGGGTCTCCAGCACGAGCGCCGCTGGAACTCGCCTGGCGGGGCCTGAGAAGCCACCCTCCCCCGGCTCAGCCGGGCCTCGGTTCCCGGCCCTGGCCCAGACCCTTCTCGGGCTGCGGGTCGGGGGCCAGGCGGCAGTGAGGGTCTGAGAGCGAGGATAGGACGATGGCGACACTGGGGATCAGGAGGCAAGGGCCGCAGTCCAGAGGCGAGGGCTGGGATCGCGGGGTGAGGGCCGTGCCGCACGCAAGAATCGGAGTCCAGGGGCTGACAGCCGCGTTTGGGGGGACAAGGGTCGGGGTTCGGGTGCGAGGGAGGGTCTGAGGCGAGGGCCCTTATTACAGGCAAGGGCTTGGGTCGGAGGGCGAGGGTCAGGGTCTGGGTTGGAGGGTCAGGGGTCAGAATCGGTGGCAAGGACCGGGAAGGAGGGGACGAAGGTCAGAGTTGGGGGCCAGTGGGGGTCGGGGCGAAGGGGTGAGGGCCGAGGCGGGGTCTGAGATGAGGGGCGGGGGGCGAGGTCTGGGGTCAGGAGGGCGAAGGTCAGACTTGGGGGAGAGGGCCAGGGCCCGAGGCAGGGTTCGCAGTGGTGGGGCGAGGGACGAGGGGCGAGCGTCCGCGCGCCAGGGGCGGGGTCCCCGGGAGGAGCGGGGGTCGTGAGGCGAGTAGTGGGGTCCCGGCGATAGCGCGGGTGCCGGTCGGGGCTCGCGGATCGAGGGCCGGGGGCGCGGCGGCAGNGCAGTTGGAGCGGGTCGGGGGTTGGGGGTGTCAGGCCGTCCGGGTCTGGAGGAGCGTGGGGGGCGCTTCGCAGCCGTGGCCGCCGGGGCCCTTTGCTGCGGGCCCTAGACAGGGCGGCCGCACTCGCGGGCAGAGGGCGCCCACCTCCGCTCCGGCCTCGGCGCCGCGGCCCCCGCCGAACTCGACAGCCTCTGCCCCAAGCAAGCGGTGGGCCTCTCCCGGAGACCGGTTCCCTGTGGGGGGCGGGCCAGGTCGCAGGCGCCTTCGGCGCGGGGCCGGCACCGCGGCTTCAGGTTTCCCGGCTCCCGCAGCTCGGTCCGGGAGCCCCTCCTGCCCCTTCCTCCAGGGTCGGGGGCCGGGTCCGCAGTACCGCAGCCTCTCTCCAAAGAAACCGCTCCACCAGTCCCCTCCAACTTTCCCTCTCACCCCCTTTTTAAGTCCTTTATTGGGCCGAGGGCGGGGGGGGGGCAAGACGAGCAGTTTTGGAGGAAGATTTCCTTTGTTTCTGGCGGTGGTGGGGTAATGTCTGTTCGACCAAATGTGGTATGCTTTTATTGGTCTTTCGTGAACTGTGCCCTCTCCTACACACACAGTCATCTTCCTTCGTCCTCCCCAAAACCGTCATCACGAATGTGGGTTAAATAATTTTTTAATTTACGTTAGTATGAATTTGAAAATGTTTTTCACAGTGGATCTGGGTAAGATACTACGATTATATCTCTTTTCCCCCCTCAGGCTTTTTTTCTTTTCCGTGCAGTTAATCGTTGTCTCCATTCTTTGTTTTCTATGTATGTATCATTAATTTTTTCCCAGTGGTCTACCGAAACTGTAAATTTCCATTCATTCAATCTCACCAGGTAATACGTCCGTGATTTTTTTTTTTTCTCGGAACTATTCCTCCCATTCCAATCTTAAGTGTTGCTCACTAGGCCAACTGCACAGCTGTTGTTCTAGGATTTCCCTTCATCATCGTCCTGGGAATTTTCCTTGCTTCATTTTGGGACTCCCTGTGTCCTTGGATTCCATGTTTTGTTTTTGTCTGTCATTTCAGTACAGCACATCTACCAGTAGCTTCCTGACAAAGGGTGTAAAGGAGGTAATTTTATTCTGAGACCTTGCAAATCTGAAAATATCTTTTTTTTTTTAGTTAATTTTTTTTAGTAATCTCTATACCCAACATGGGGCTCGGACTCACAACCTGGAGATCAAGAGGCACTTGCTCTTCGTCCTGAGCCAGCCAGGTGCCCCTGAATATATCTTTATTAGACCTCCTCCCTTGACTGATGTGATAATTTGTTTGGGTATATTACTCTTGGTTGGAATTCATTTCTTTTTCTTAGAACTGTGAATGTTCTATTCTATCTTCCAATCTTGCTGCTGAGAATCCTGATGAAATTCTTACATTTGTACTTGACCCATATACCTCTGTGTATTCCCTATTGTTGTTACTGTTTTTGGAAGCTTTGATCATCTTCTATCTTTGATGTTTTGAAAATGCACAATGATATGCCTTGGCTCAGTCGTTAAGCGTCTGCCTTCGGCTCAGGGCGTGATCCCAGCGTTATGGGATCGAGCCCCACATCAGGCTCCTCCGCTATGAGCCTACTTCTTCCTCTCCCACTCCCCCTGCTTATGTTCCCTCTCTCGCTGGCTGTCTCTATCTCTGTCGGATAAATAAGTAAAATCTTTAAAAAAAGATAATAACATATGTAGGAAAGTAATTTGGAAGTGATGAATTTTGAGTATTTATTACTTCTGTTTTTAATATATTTAATTGTAGTTTTATATAATCTGATTTTTAATAATGACTGTTTAACAAATGGCTTGCAAGCTTCCTGAAAATTCAACACTTGGTTCTTGTAAGCTGGTATGAGCCAGTTCCTACGAACAATTGCTTCAAAATAAAAAATCATGGTCTCTAACATAATAAAATTAAATCAGAGTGATCTAAACACAGTTCTGATCACATTACTCCCCTGAGTGAAACTTTTTATTGCTTCTCAGCTTACTGAAACCCTCAACAGTCAAGCTGCAATTCACATTCCACCATTGAACAAATATTTTTTTCAAGATTTTATTTATTTGTTTATTTGAGAGTGAGAGAGACAAAGATAGGGAGAGAGAGCAGGAGAGGAGAGGAGAGGAGAAGGAGAAGCAGCCTCCTTGCTGAGCAGGGAATCGAATGTGGGGCTCAATCCCAGGACCCTGGGATCATAACCTGAGCAGAAGGCAGACATTTAACTGACTGAGCCACTCAGGGATCCCCCATTGAACAAATATTGATCAGGCATCTGCTATAAGCAAGGTCTTAAGCAAGAGACTGAGGATACAAAGGTGAATAAGATGCATTTCCTTTCTTTGAGATATTCCCAGGGTAAGAGAAGAAAAACTTAAATACATACTATTGAAAGTGATAAGTACCGTAAAAAACAGTATGCACAGGTAGTGCTATGGGAATGCCTAGCAAATGACTAATTCAGCCTGGGGGATATGCCAACGAAAAACTCAGCTTGTCTTTCCTTGTCTTTTAGGTCTACTAGTGGGTTGACATTTTTGTTTCATTAAGCATTATATGCTTTCTCATCACAAACCCTAAAGGGAAAGTGTAGTTTTCATTTTGAAGACTGCTAATGTCTCTCTCTCTCTCTTTTTTTTAAAGTGACAGATGCCCTCAGGATAAACTGCTTATTCAGTTAAGCTCAAAAATTTTAGACTGAGCTAACAAAGGATTTCTTTAAGTTATCAATGTACGGGAAAGGTAGGAATATTAAAGTATGTACTGCTAAGTTTCTGGAGTATTGACAAGTATGAATAGAAGTGTCATAGAAATCATGTAAAAAATAAATAGAAGTGGGGCACCTGGGTGGCTCTGTCGGTTGAGAATCTGCCTTCGGCTCAGGTTATGATCCCAGGGTCCTGGGATCTAGCCCTGTGTCAGTCTCCCTGCTCAGCGGGGAACCTGATTCTCCCTCTCCTCCCCACTCTTGATCTCTCTTGCTATGTCTGTTTCTCTCTCTCAAAAAAAAAATCTTAATAAATAAATAAATAGAAGTATTAGAGTATATGGCAGTGGAAAAATATAATTGAAGGATGTAACTGAGAGGTGCCAGGGTAGCTTAGTCAGTTGAGCATCTGCCTTCGGCTTGGGTCATGATCCCAGGATCCTGGGATCCAGCCCTGCGTTGGGCACCCCGCTCAGTGGGGAGCCTGCTTCTCCCTCTCCCTCTGCCCCTCCCCCTGCTGGTGAGAGCGGGCGCGCTCTCTCTGTGTTTCTCTCTCAAATAAAATCTTAAAAAAAAAAAGATGTAACTGAACTATAAGCTTCCCAAAAATCATATATATAGGATATCATAGGATTAGTAATCATCAGACGTTCACAAAGAGTTTTCTGACCCAAAATATTTTATTTTATTTTTTTTTTAAAGATTTTATTTATTTATTCAACAGAGAGATAGAGACAGCTAGCGAGAGAGGGAACACAAGCAGGGGGAGTGGGAGAGGAAGAAGCAGGCTCAAAGCGGAAGAGCCCGATATGGGGCTCAATCCCATAAACGCCGGGATCACGCCCTGAGCCGAAGGCAGACGCCCAACCGCTGTGCCACCCAGGTGCCCCTGACCCAAAATATTTTAGGCTATGATCCCATTCCAGAGTGAGAAGAAAGGATCTAGTAGAATCTTTGAGCTGTGTAGAGAAGTAGGCCCAAAAAGTTGAATTGACTTTTCTAAGGCTGCATAAATGTTGGCTGAGCTAGGATTAGAGGACCTAGGTGTCCTGGCTCGCATGTCAGTATGTCTTTTCCTCAAAATACTTCAAGTATTTACCTAGGGGCAAGCTCTGTTGTCAGCCAAGCAGTAGAGATACAACTTTATGTCCATGTGTTCATTCTTTTGTTGACTAGTTCAACAAATATTTATTGGGTGCCTGTCCTATAATAGGCCACAGAGATGCACAGATGAATTGGATATTAGCTCATAGAGTAGACAAGCACGTATGTGGTGTGTGTAATTTATTCTATCACGGAATATTGGGGCATATTTTCATGCCAGAAATGACATCTGAATTAAAGTGATGGATGTATAGAATTTTGGCGAGGGAACGGAGGAAGGCATTCCATGCATATTAAGAAGGTGTAGAAATAAACGTTCACTGGGGCGCCTGGGTGGCACAGCGGTTAAGCGTCTGCCTTTGGCTCAGGGCGTGATCCCGGCGTTATGGGATTGAGCCCCACATCAGGCTCCTCTGCTATGAGCCTGCTTCTTCCTCTCCCACTCCCCCTGCTTGTGTTCCCTCTCTCGCTGGCTGTCTCTATCTCTGTCNCTGTTGAATAAATAAATAAAATCTTTTTAAAAAAAAAAAGAAATAAACATTCATGGAATAATGCTGAACCCAGTCTGACAGTGTGGCCAGGAAGAGAGAGAAATGAGATAAGAGGGTGGGAAGGACTCTGATTTGCAAGGCCTTTATCTGAGAAATTAAGGGTATTGATTAACTTTGCAAAAGGCTCTATCATGGTATTATTTGAGATAGGAATCAGTAGCTCAGGTATTCAAAAAAGTCTTTAAGACTCATGGCTTTCTAAACTACTTGTTATATGCTATACTTCCCTCTGAAATACTTCCGAATTCACAGTATCAGGAAACATTTAGCCTAGAATAAAACAAGTTCCCCAACTCTGGGAGTTTCATGGTGAACTTATTCTCTCTGTTCATGTTATATTCTGTTATTCCTTCTTCTCAGACACTTAAGTAAAATTTTAAGATTTCTAAGCAATGAAAAATAGCTTTGAAGGAGAAAAAAAGGCGCTCCGCTTTAATCGCGTATATAAGCAACATAATTACAATCATAAAAATATAGTTAATAATACAGTTTTCCAGGGGCCCTTAAAGTGAGAAACCTGAAATTGCCCCTTATAGTGGGGACTCATGTTTAAGTAAAAAGGAAGTTCCCAGTCTAGAAAGTGAGCTCTGCCAGTGAGGAGGAGGCATCACTTTTAAGTAGACTTTCCACTCATTTTTTACCCCCTTTTCCTCTCCCTCACCAGTGATTGCTGGGAAGGGCCAGGAGCAGTGCTGTGTATGCTTTAACTCAAGAATCCGGTTGTCATATACCTCCTCCCTGACATTTCAAGGTTCCTGGGAAAATGAAATCAGTTCTTTCTCACTAAAATATGGTCATCCTTGTTAAACACATTGTAATTGTATTAACACCACCAACTGGGACCCCTCAGAATAAGTGCTCAGGAAAGAGAGAGAAAAAACAATAGGACTCTGATCATTGAAAAACAAAAAAACAAAAAAGGATTAGAGTCAGAGACACCGGTATCAACTCATGTTTAGCTTAAGATAGATAGATATGGACAGAGAAATAATTGTAGATTTGTATGCATATATGTGTTAATGTGCATATACACACATATTTCCTAGCTCTGTCCATTGAGAGGGCCTAGAAACAAGGACACCCCGAGCCAATGAGCACACTTAGTACCCACATCTTGGTTTCTGTATCATATTATCATAATAAAAGGAACCAGGGCTCCTTGGAGAAATGACTGATCTAGAACTGGGGTAGGGAATATACAAGATGAGACTAGTACTTCTCATAGTACAAGAAAGTAAGGAATTGCTAAAAGAAAAAAAAAAAACGTGATGGGGCCACGTCAAAGGGACAGAGGAACCAACTAAAAGATCTCCCAATGGCCAAAGAAGGAACAATTTGAACCACAAAATAAATAATGTAGTATTAGATATAGCCAAAAGTATCAAATAAACATCCAAGAACTCATACTGATACAAATAAATGATTGAATAAATACAGAAATGAGGGGAAAAGAGAAAAATCTCCTGTACAAAAGAATTGGAAATGATTTACATTAAATACTCACCGATTAAGAAGATGGAACTTGGGGGGCGCCTGGGTGGCACAGCGGTTAAGCGTCTGCCTTCGGCTCAGGGCGTGATCCCAGCGTTCTGGGATCGAGCCCCACATCAGGCTCCTCCGCTATGAGCCTGCTTCTTCCTCTCCCACTCCCCCTGCTTGTGTTCCCTCTCTCGCTGGCTGTCTCTCTGTCAAATAAATAAATAAAATCTTAAAAAAAAAGAAATTTCCTTTATTTCTAACCCTCCCAAGATATGTGTTGGCAATCATCCCCTAAGCATATGGCCCACAGATACACATCTGAAGGGTCTCANGGAACTTGGGGCGCCTGGGTGGCACAGCGGTTAAGCATCTGCCTTCGGCTCAGGGTGTGATCCCGGCGTTCTGGGATCGAGCCCCACATCAGGCTCCTCCGCTATGAGCCTGCTTCTTCCTCTCCCACTCCCCCTGCTTGTGTTCCCTCTCTCGCTGGCTGTCTCTCTGTCAAATAAATAAATAAAATCTTAAAAAAAAAGAAATTTCCTTTATTTCTAACCCTCCCAAGATATGTGTTGGCAATCATCCCCTAAGCATATGGCCCACAGATNCTGGACTTGCTTCCAGAATACAGTACAATAAGGAGAGAAAAAGTAACTTTACAGTGGAGGAAACTGTCAAATACTAAGTTGGTCTAGTGACAAGTTTAACACCATTAATGACAATCATGCTGATAGGATATACCCTGGATATGATGTGAGGACAATGGTACCTCACATCTGTGATCTTCCTCGCCAGAATCTAAAGCCCCACTCTATTAGAAAAATGTCAGACAAACCCAAATTGAGGAACATTCTACAATATACCTGACCAGGACTCTTTAAACTGTCAAGGTCATAGGGGCACCTGGGTGGCTCAGGCAGTTAAGTGTCTGCCTTCAGCTCAGGTCATAATCCCAGGGTCCTGGGATCGAGCCCCACATCAGGCTCCTCCACTGGGAGCCTGCTTTTTCCTCTCCCACTCCCCCTGCTTGTGTTCCCTCTCTCGCTGGCGACAGTCTCTCTCTGTCAAATAAATAAATACAATCTAAAAAAAAAAATCACTGGTCTAAATAAATCATACCTTCATTTTATATTTGAGAAAACAGAGATCAGAGATGCTAAGTAACTTTCTCAAATTCACTGTGAATTAGTGATTAAGTCAACTCTTAATTTATAGTACAATATAAGATTCTTTCTCCAGTTTGTGGCAAAGTGGAACTTGAGGAAAAAATAGATTTTAAAAACAGAAATAGAGCCAGAAGCATTTCTCTCCTATTAAGAGAACTCTCTTCAAAGAGAACTCTTTCTCTCTGAAGAAAGCCCAACCAAATAAAAATTCCTTGGCCTCTGTGTGTTAATTTGATCCTGATCCACTGAAAGTTACTTTAGAAACTTAATTTATCTTGATATAAAGTAGAAATGCTACTCCTCCAGTCGTTCTCTTTACAGTGCCTCTGTGATAGAAAATGGTTACAGAATTCTGAGTTCTATTGTTGAATGCTTTTGTAATCTCAAGGAATTTCTTCCAGGCACATAGAGTACAAACTATCCTAGTGACAACATATAAGCCCTTGTCCTTCTATAAAAACAGCTGCTAAATCATGCTGTGGTCTCTTCAGGACACCTCTTATTCAGCTCAATCATGAAGGCGGCAACTTTCTAAAACGACTCACATGAATAAGTTGTTAGAATCTTCCGTGCTAAAAATTAAGTGCAGGCGTGCTTATAAGTGCAGGCGATATGGAATGACAATGCTTTTCAATGGAGTCACAACAAATTTCAATTGCGACAGGGTCCAAGGAAAAATTTTCCTACAGATTAAAATTAAGAGATAGGAAGCCATGAGTATGAAGAAAAAAGCAGTTCGACCAGGAATAGCAACAACATTTCGCCAGGAACTAGTTCCACTGAGTAGGGTGTAAGCAGAAATAAAATTTTGAGTAGAGTAAGGTGGGTGAAGGTATATTTTTGAATGAAGTACATGAAACATCTCAAAGAACACTGAATTTCTAAGCTAGGACACAACTCTTCCACAAACAGGTTCTCTCTCAACATGTACTTAACCTCTGGTGTGATTTTGGCAAACTACTTTAAATTCTGGGATTCCATTTCTTCAAGTGTATGAAGAGGCTTAAACTAGATATTATCTAAGTTTCCTCTAGCTATAAATGTGTCTCCATATATCACATTAATTTCTAAACACTAATTGCTAAATATATCCTTCAAACAAAAATCACATCATGGAAATAAGAACGGGTTTTTTTTAAAGATTTTATTTATTTGAGAGAGAGCATAAGCTGGGGAGAGAGGGTTAGGGGGAGGGAGAAGTAGACTCCCCGCTGAGCAGGGAGCCTGATGCGGGACTTGATCCCAGGACCCTGGGATCATGACCTGAGCCGAAAGAAGACACCCAACTGACTGAGCCACTCAGGAGTCCCTAAGAACAGTATTTGTAATAATAACTAGCTAAAAATAAAGGTCCCTCTCATCTCTGAAGTTGTTCTGGTTAAGAGCAGTAATTAGTAATAGTGAAATGAAGATGAATTTATACTTTAAATGGAAATGTAGACTACAGTAGTATTACGGAAGTGGTTATAATTTCTAGTTATACTGACATGATTTATAGAGGACATCTACATAGTAAGGCTCTTTTTTCCTCAGAAAATTAAAAAACACATTTATTTTGGAAACAATAAGCTTACATACAGATTAGAGGTAACAACAAGACTCAATTGTTTTTCCCCTGGGCAGAGCATGTATAAAATATACAGACTGATGTTTTTCATCTTTATTTCATTACCATGAAATGAAGTTATCCTCATTATTCTTATCACGGGTTTGTTTTAATGGTGTTAATTTTTGAGGTGAGTATAGCCCAGAATACATTATTAGTGTCACTTTAACTCATTCTTTCTCGTGACCAGACTTTGAAAGGCAGCATTTTTTAAAAACGATGTGGTGTTTTTTTAAAAAAAAAATTTTTTTTAGCAACTACAACCTCTATTTTCAAACAAATGATAAAACAGATAAAAGCAGAGTAGCGGACTGGGGGTGCAGACCCCACCATATTGCAGCCTTGCCTTTTCCCCAGGGTAGCTTCTTGAAGCTCTGGGCCTTTCGAGATGACAGCCTGGATACCTTTGTTGTAACTCGAAAACACATGGGGTTTTGAGTCTCCTGTAACTGAGTTCAAATCTCAGCTGAGCCCCTTACAAGCTATGGGATGATAAGTTAATCTCTTCGAGATTCAGTTACACATATGTGTGGTCAAGGATAGCAACTAACATTACTGCTTGTTACTGTTGCATGGATAGGATGCCCAATAAATATCAGTTCGCTTCTGCTTTTGCTTGAAATTAAACAAAAAGCAACTTATCCCACAGTTTAAAAAAAATGGGCATAATATCTGTCTTCAGATGTAGGCCTCCCAAAATTCAGGTTTAGATATTCCAATTTGGTCTCAGGTGGATTTTCTTCCCTCAGGTTATTAGTGTCAAGTTTCTTCTTGTCCCAGGGGTTCTAACTATGGCCTACAACCATCCTTATTATATCTAGTTAACTCCAGATAAACACACACATGCAAACCAGCGGTTTGTTACAAAAACTTCATAGTACACAGTGAACATCCCACGGTTCTCATGTTTTTCTTTTCTAGATAAAGGAAACAAAAACAAATTTACTTTTGACTTTAAATTTCAAATAGAACTGTTAAAATTATCCCTTTACACTAGCTTTTATTAGGAAGGCTTTTGTTCCATTTGAAACAACATATATGGAACTAGAGTATGTTATGCTAAGCAAAATAAGTCAGAGAGGGACAAATACATGATTTCACTTACATGTGGAATTTAAGAAACAAAACAGATGAACATAGGGGAAGGGAAGGAAAAATAAAATAAGATAAAAATGGAGAGGGAGGCAAACCATTAAGAGACCCGAATATAGAGAACAAACTGAGAGTTGCTGGAGGGGAGGTGGGGGGGATGGCCTAAATGGGTGGTGGGGATTGAGGGCACTCTTTGGGAAGAGCACTGGGTGTTAATAGATGTGATGAATCAGTAAATTCTGAAACCAGTACTACACTATATGTTAACTAACTTAAATTTTAATTAAAAAAAAAATGGGGGGGCTCCTGGGTGGCACAGCGGTTAAGCGTCTGCCTTCGGCTCAGGGCGTGATCCCGGTCCCGGCGTTATGGGATCGAGCCCCACATCAGGCTCCTCTGCTATGAGCCTGCTTCTTCCTCTCCCACTCCCCCTACTTGTGTTCCCTCTCTCGCTGGCTGTCTCTATCTCTGTCAAATAAATAAATAAAATCTTTAAAAAAAATAAAAATAAAAATAAAAAAATAAAAAAAAAAGGGGGAAACCTGGGTGGCTCAGACTGTTTAGCATCTGCCTTCAGCTCAGGTCCTGATCTCAGGGGCCTGGGATCCAGTGCCAGGTCGGGCTCCCAGCTCAGCAGGGAGTCTGCTTCTCGCTTCTCGCTTTCCCTCTGCCTCTCCCCCCACCTTCCGCCCGCCCGCTTGTGCTCTCTCTCTTTCAAATGAATAAATAAAATCTTTATAAATAAATAAATAAGTAAATAAAATTATTCTCAAAGAGTAAAAAAAAAAAAAGGAAGGCTATCGCTATTTTTACTGGGGAGGCATTCCTTTATTAAAGTCAAATTTGTAATATTTCCCTAAGAACTTTTTAAAAAAGATTATTTATCTGAGAGAGCTCAAGCAGGGGGAGCGGCAGATGGAGAAGCAAGGTCTGCGCTGAGCAGGGAGCCATTGCGGGCCTCGATCCCAGGACCCTGGAATCACACCCTGAGGCGAAGGCAGACACTTAACCAACTGAGCCACCCAGGTGCCCCTTTCTCTAAGAACTTATCAGCAAATATAACTTTTTAGTTTCCTAGAGATTTATACATATTTGTTTTTCTGATATAGCATTTATGGGCTTATTTTAATAGTCTCAGGACTCAATCTTAAAGTGTTGGGCGTGGATAGAGGATAGAAAGACACTGTACAATTTAAAAAGGAAAACTGAGATCTAGGTTATTTTTCAGCAAATGCATTCAATACTGATGATTATTTATCTCAGCAGATCAGAGGTAATATTTACTGATCTTTCTTGACCTAGAAATGACATGTGCAGTATCTTATATCTCTAAAACTCTAGTTTCGTGGCATGATAGTCAAGCGTGAGGGCTCTGGAGACAGGCGGTCGAGGTTAGAATGCTAGCTCCATTACTTATCTTGGACAAGTTATTTAACAAATCTTGCCATTGTTTCCTCATCTATGAAATGGTGATAATAATAATTGCCTACCTCAGAGAGTTGGTGTGAGGATTGAATGTGTTAAAAATGTTAAAAACTTAAAATACTGGGATGCCTGGGTGATTCAGTTGGAAGAGCATGTGACTCTTGATCTTGGGGTTGTGAGTTCAAGCCCTACGTTGGGTATAGAGATTACTTAAAAATAAAGTTTCTTTTTTTAAGGCTTTTTATTTATTTGATAGACAGAGAGAGAGCGCACGCACAAGCGGGGGGAGCTGCAGAGGGAAAGGGAGAAGCAGGCTCCCTTTCTGAGCAGGGAGCCACCCAGGCGGCACAAAAATCTTAAAAAAAAACCAAAAAACAAACTTAAAATACTTCCTGGAACATAGTAAACATGCATTCATTATTATTATTATTATTTATATTGGTGCACTGTCTATATTTATGCATTTGTCTATCCTTATTCATCAAAACTCATTGAATGAGCCCCTATTCAATGCCAGGCACAGTGATAGACACCTCAGTTATTAAGACAAATTGCCCATCATTCCTGCACCTAAGAGCTTACAGCATAGTAGAAAAAGATTTGGTGCTAAAACACAGGGTTTGGGGGGCCTGGGTGGCTCAGTTGGTTAAGTGTCTGCCTTTGGCTCAGGTCATGATCCCGAGGTCCTGGGATCAAGCCCCAAGTTGGGGGGGGGTGTCCCTGCTCAGCAGGCAGTCTGCTTCTCCCTCTCCCTCTGCCCCCCCCACTTGCATGCACTCTCTAATATAAATAAAATCTTTAAAACATGCATAAATATCTCTCAAGTTATAAAGAAAATCAATTACAAATAAACCAAAATAGTAAAAAAATCAAGTTGTGATGTAGATGCTTCTTTTTTTTCTTTTAAGTAAGCATCATGGCCAATGTGGGGCTGCAAGCCACAACCCTGAGATCAAGAATTGCATGCTCCACTGACTGATCCAGCCAGGTCCCCCTGTAGGTGCTTCTTTTTGAAGGCACTAAATAGTATCTAGCAGCAGATCCAATCTAATAACTATCATTATTCAAAGTAATGATGAGAGCAAATAATATTTTGAGATACCTGCAAGAACTGTAATTTGATATGAAAATATCTGTAATTTCTCCTGGAAACAAAGCCACAGGCACTGCTAACACTACTGTGATTTATCACTGACATTAGTAGTTGAAGGAAATACTAATTTCAGTTAGAGACTCCTTGAATCTGATTCAAGTTAACTCTATGTGTTTTTTTTTTAAAGATTTTATTTATTTATTTATTTATTTGAGAGAGAGCGAGTGAGCCACTCAGGCACCCCATATTTGTGCATTTTTAAAAGAAGTGGTCCATAGCCTTCATCAGACTGCCAAAGGGGTCCATGGCATAAGAAAGTTTAAAAATCCCATCACAGAAAGTCTGTATAAGGAAAAGCGGGGGCACTAAAGAAAGAGTGCACAATAGGAAGGAGTACAAAAGGATTCTGTTTTATAAGAGAAGTTAGGTGGCCCTCATTTTAAAAACACACTTAAAAAAACAAAAACATAACAGTCAACTTTTGAGGTACTAAGAATAATTTTCTTCTTCTTCTTCTTCTTTTTTTTTTATGATTTTTTATTATATTATGTTAGCCACCATACAGTACATCCCCGGTTTCCGATGTAAAGTTCGTTGCTTCATTAGTTGCGTTCCTAGTTCTTATGTTCCATAGATGAGAGAAATCATATGATAATTGTCTTTCTCTGCTTGACTTATTTCACTTAGCATTATCTCCTCCAGTGCCGTCCATGTTGCAGCAAATGTTGAGAATTCGTTCTTTCTGATAGCTGAGTAATATTCCATTGTATATATGGACCACAGCTTCTTAATCCAGTCATCTGTTGAAGGGCATCTCGGCTCCTTCCATGATTTGGCTATTGTGGACAATGCAGCTATGAACATTGGGGTGCATATGGCCCTTCTCTTTACTACGTCTGTATCTTTGGGGTAAACACCCAGTAGTGCAATGGCTGGGTCATAGGGTAGTTCAATTTTTAACTTTTTAAGGGACCTCCACACTGTTTTCCAGAGTGGCTGTACCAACTTGCATTCCCACCAACAATGTAGGAGGGATCCCCTTTCTCCACATCCTCTCCAACAATTGTTGTTTCTTGCCTTGTCTATTTTTGCCATTCTAACTGGCGTAAGGTGATATCTCAGTGTGGTTTTGATTTGAATTTCTCTGATGGCTAATGATTTTGAACATTTTTTCATGTGTCTGTTAGCCATCTTCTTCTTCTTCTTCTTCTTTTTTTTAAAGATTTTATTTATTTATGTGACAGAGAGACAGCCAGCAAGAGAGGGAACACAAGCAGGGGGAGTGGGAGNAGGGGGAGTGGGAGAGGAAGAAGCAGGCTTCCAACAGAGGAGCCTGATGTGGGGCTTGATCCCATGACGCCGGATAATGCCGGGATCACGCCCTGAGTGAAAGGCAGATGCTTAAGGACTGAGCCACCCAGGCGCCCCTAGAATAACTTTCTTCTGATTGCGAAGGTGCATAGGAATTGGGAGTTTAAAAATGTTCAAGTCACAGCTCTGCCACTAAATGAACGTGTAATTTCTCTGAGCCCATTTTCTCATCTGCAAAGTGAAAATAATGCTGGCTTCGTTGGATCATTATGAAAAAATGAGATAATATATATATAAGCATACTGATAACTATAAAGGTTCAAACAGTTGCTATTCTTCTTTCCTTGTCCACATATCTAATCCTGTGCTGGGAAATATATATATATATATATATAATCTATCATATATGTCATATATATTAAAGGACAATGGCCTTTGCTTTTTTAGGAGTTTACAGTTCAATTCCAGGTATGGCATGAAGGCTAAAACAAAAGAAACTCTGGAAAGTGATTCAAACTCCATATGAAGTAGGGGACTAAACATATATATGTCATTGACGGTAAATTGGCATGAGAAGTTTAAAAAACAGTTGCCACCCCAAACTTAAGAAATAACAACACAAACTAAATTAGCTGGCTTCAGAAACAACCAACTGTGTGATGACCTCTAAATCTTTTACCTATGGAACAAAAAGATAACTCATCAATTAACTCTACCTTGTAATCTACCAGGTAATATGATATTTTCAGTGTTCTACATACATTCGAGAGGAAGAATATAAAAGTGAGAATTTGTTACTATGCCTCTTCCACAGCATGGTTGGCTTGGATTCTCATGACCAGTACTGGTTAACTACTGTACATCAAAACCATGCCCAGGCCGAAGCCAAGAATGCTAACATGGAGCTCTTATAGGAAATACTGTTTAAGAACGTCCCAACTCCCTTAGATCCATTTCTCTGTTCTTCAAAGACTGCTGATAACCTGGATTGTACCTGTAGCCCACACTCCCCCGCAAAGGGAAAACCCTGTATAAATGATGGATCATTTGCTGGTTATATTTACTGTTAATAAATAAGCATTCTGGTTTATAACTTGATATTTTGTGATTTGTCTGGCGTGATTTAATTCTCCAGAACCCGACCGAATGATGAGACCTCGTTTTCTAACCCTGCAAAGCTAACGGTGAGCAGTTTACCAAGATCTAAAACCTCGCAAACCTCTGTGGGGTGGCATTAATCAGAAAAGGCTTATTTCAGAAATCTAAAAAAGAAAAAAACCCTCTTTTTTGGGAAGTAGGAAGTACAGAATAGAACAAATGAGAGTATTCTGAACTTTTTATTTGACTGAAAATATAGGCTGTACTTAAAAATCATCAACAGGTATACCTTATTTCAGATGTGTTTCTGACATGCCAAATTTTATATTAAACGCATCATTTGCAGAGCTCATTTTCATAAGTAGCAAATGTTTGATTAAAAGCAGTATTTCAGATGTCTGAATAACTGTTCCAAAGACACTAGCTTTGGAAACAGCTTGAATAACCATTCCAAAGATACTTGTTTTGTAAACAGTGTTTGCAGTTAACTTTTATAAAGGTCCCAAAGCAGACATTTGAAAAATGTTACTGAAAGTATGAAACGGTTCTGTGTTTATAGATTGGGATTTTGGAAGATGTTTCATTTTGATGTAATATAAGATCACAGTATTTGATTGGCTAGAACATCTTGGAGATCACCTTGTCCAACCTGAATTTCAAATCTTTAAGAGTATTAGCTCAACTCCAAACCTGTCTGTACGAGGAGACTAAATTGGGCCTATGCATCTATCTTTTTGAGCAGGACTGGCAAGACAACGGATCCCCTCTCAAGTCTTTGAGCGCAAAGTGAATAGGTTCTCAAGGTTATACGTACTTTTAAGAAATCTTTCAGTTTACCCTCTGATCACTCCTATGCTGCCTGGCGGGCTGAGGGGGGAATCAAGTATCTAGGTTTTGCTTCCAGCATGTTGAGAAGCCACGACTTTCTCAGTGACGATCCTGGAGCTTCAAATCACCTACCAAAAATAGTTTTCGTCATTTTATATGTGATTCCTGTTACATATAAGCCGCCCCCTTTGGTGGAGCCCGGTCGCGTCCGACAGCGGCAGCCGCAAGCCCGGGCAATCCCCCATCCTCTCTAAGGTTTTGCGGGGTCCGATTCGGCCAGGGGTGGCTTGGAGCACGTGGTGACGAGGGGACAGGGGACGCGATCCCCGCCCCGGGAGCCCCTCTACCAAGAAACGACCCACCCAACTCCCAGCCAGGCCCCTTTCTGCGAAGTTAGAGACTCGCTGATCCGTAATGGATCTCAGTTCATTTAACAGGCCCCGCGCCCCCAGTTCCTCAGAGGCCCGCCTCTCTTCAGGGGTCTTGTACCCCCCTGGGGGCGGTGACTGACGACGCTCAGAAGGCGAGAAACGGCTCCCTAAGCCGCTCACCGGGTCCCTCTCTCCCCACAATGCACCGGGGCCAGCAGGAAGGCCGCTCCGACCCCTAATTTTCCCGCGAATTCAGTTCAAAGAGGCGGCCGGGCCCGCGATCGGCAGCGCGCACGGGCCAACCAAGCCGCGGCTCCGCGAGAAGCGCCTCCGCGTGACTGACGGGAGAATCAGCGGGCCAACGGGCTGGGCGGCCGGGCGGCGCGCGCTCCCGCCGGCCAATCAGGACGCCGGGCGGGGGAAGTGGGCGGAGCGAGGCCAGGCTAGGGTGAGCGGCCTCCGGAGCGGAGCGGGGCTCTCAGGAGGAGACACTTTTTTTTTCCTCCCTCCTTCCCTCCTCTCCTCCTCCCTTCCCTTCCCCTCTCCTCCCCTCTCTCCTCCTTCCCCCCTCGGTCCGCCGGAGCCTGCTGGGGCGAGCGGTTGGTATTGCAGGCGCTTACTCTCCGGGGCCGCCCGGCGGGTAGCTGGCGGGGGGAGGAGGCAGGAACCGCGATGGCGCCTCAGAAGCACGGCGGTGGGGGAGGGGGCGGCTCGGGGCCCAGCGCGGGGTCCGGGGGAGGCGGCTTCGGGGGTTCGGCGGCGGTGGCGGCGGCGACGGCGTCGGGCGGCAAATCCGGCGGCGGGGGCTGTGGAGGCGGCGGCAGTTACTCGGCCTCCTCCTCCTCCTCCGCGGCGGCAGCGGCGGGGGCCGCGGTGTTACCGGTGAAGAAGCCGAAAATGGAGCACGTCCAGGCTGACCACGAGCTTTTCCTCCAGGCCTTTGAGAGTGAGTGTGTTTGAGGCTTTGAGGGCAGGAATACCCCCTCTTCCAGCATAAGGGGGCCGGGACACTCGTGCTGGGCCCCCCTTCCTCGCCGGGACTCGACTTGATTGGGGAGTAGAGGGAGAAATTGAGGGGGCTGTTCCCACTTTAGGGATTACGGTCAAGGGGGCCCTAAGTCTAGGTAGGGCCTTTGGGGGGGTGGAACTGGGGGTGCAGGTGAGGTTCTTGAATCCCCGAAGATATACACGAGAGGTTGGGCAGTGGGGCCCCACGTTAAGAGCAGGCTTTTAGATGAGGTTACAGTTGGACTGAGGATGCAGTCAGTCCCAAGACTAGTTCTTGCTTTCTTTCATGTCTTTTCTTACTCTAGAAGTACAAGGGTTTCGGTTGTAGGTTTTGAGGAGCAAAATTAAGTCCGTGAAGAGATGAGTGCAGTAAAGTGGACCAAATTGTCATTTGTCTGAAATGCTTTCGCACTAACTTGGTGCTGCATGGTAACATGGCACCTTCTGATGCTTTAAACCTTTCAAGTCTATCCACCCATTCCTTGGGTATGTAAACTGAGGTAGTGCTTAAGCATCTTATCTTTAGACGAGCTGGGAATTTTGCCCGTTGTACTTGTCTTCATTCCAGAACATTTTCTTATGTCAGTTTCGGCTTTTAAGGTCTCATTTAAGGGGCAAAACTATGACTTGATTTGGAAAGGTAGGCAAGGTGTCTGGAAACAAACAATAGAATTTATTAAAAACATCATGACTGTAAATAATCTCAACTGCCCTTTAATGAATATTATATCGTGATTGTTTTCCTTTTTGCTTTTGTGTACATTTTATAATTTGGGTGATCGCTAATAGCTAAATAACAGAAACTTGAATAAACGCGGCTTTACCGCCGAATGTCTTTATTTACAATTTTACCGTGGCATATGTTAAAGGCCTGGTATCAGCTGTGCTTGAAAAGACGTATTACATTGTTTAATACCCTTCTTTCATTCTGATTAGTGCTTCATGAAATTCTAATTGGAATTTAATACAAGGAATTTCAGTTTTTATTGAAACGAATATTGAACCGGCTTGAGAGATTCACCGTCTTACTTTTGCTTAATCTACTTTCAAAAATCTGGAGTGCTTTTAATTGGAAAAATGGTGGAGAACTGAAGGGCAGTGATGACAATAAACATACGTGTTTGTAGCCCTTCTAAATTATCTTCTCTCCTTTTCGTTTATTTGACACTAAAACTAAACTAAACTGAAGATTAAGTGGAAATTTAAACATTTCTTTCTAAATGTTATGAGAAGACAAATCTGCCAAGAAAGTTTAAGCTATTTTGCTTTCTAATGAGTTTACCTTGGAGGAGTAAACTGTCATTAAGTGCTAGATTTTGTCACAAAACAACTTGATTGTTCTTTAATATCGATCTTCTGAGAAGTTAAAATGCTTTGGTATATTTACCTATACAGTCATTTATCTTTAGTTCATTTTGATACTCCTTTATTTAAAGAAATGTGATACTACTAAATCATTAAGGGAACTGGTATTGTTGTATTTGTATATAAAATATATTTTTCATCTATAGAGGCAAACGCATTTTAACTAAAGAGCATTAAAAAGACTAGGAATCTGTTGATTAAAATATGTGTTGAGGTAGTATTTACATATTGGGATAATATTTACATTGAACAAAAACAGATAAAAACTTCAATTATAACTAAATATTCATTGGAAATTTTAGCTATAGTTTGTGTCTCATTTCAGTATTGACTGACTTTCATCATATCTGCATCAGGACATCTAGGAAACAGTTTTATTCTGTTTTGGCTTACTACAGATTTTTTAAAAGACCTGTTAAAAAGTGAAAATTAATTTTGTTATTTAGCATCTCTAAGTTCTTTTGCTGAATCCAGCTACCTCATTTCAGCTACTTTTTGGGAGGAGATGGGTTATAGTTTAAATTAGCTAAATTAAATCAGTGTAATTACTCTTCAGTTCTGCATACAGACTAGTTTTAAAAGTAGCTACCTTAGAAATGCAAGGCTTAAGCACAAGCTTGTAGAGAACCTTAAATTTAAAATAAATGTAGATGAGTTTTGTGGATATATGCCATAGATTGAATGTCTTTTGATCTTATTGTGCCTACTAATTTTCTTGATGTCAATATTTAGTACATGGTTTTCATGTAAGTGATTGGTTTACATTAGTTATAATACTGGCTGGGCTGGTTATTTTCTTGAGAACTTAAGTAATCCTTTTGTTTCCTGTTACCTAGAACCAACGCAGATCTATAGATTTCTTCGAACTCGAAATCTTATAGCTGTAAGTAGTCAATAAAATTAATGAATATTATTTTTTTCTTAGAATTTTACCTAATTTTAATATTTTTAAAACTTTTTTTATAGCCAATATTTTTGCACAGGACTCTTACTTACATGTCTCATCGAAACTCCAGAACAAACATCAAAAGGTACGTTTTATGAATCTTATTTTGAGTTGATCAAATAATATTAAAGTTTTATTTTAAAATAGGCTATTTCTAATTAAAGATTAAATATGAAAACTGAGGTGAAAAAGTGACCAGTTGAATTGGTTGCTAGGTGATTTTTTATTAGTATCATTTTTATAAATCCCAGTTTATTACCAGTTTTTTTTTCCTGGTAGAAATGATTTAGTAGTGGAGTGAAACAAGTGATTTTACTGAATAATATTTTTACTTTGTGCTGAGTTATTTTCAAGTTTAGTAGAAGCTGAGGATTTAAATATGAAAGCGCTCAGGGGAGCTATCTTCAATACATAAATTTAGGTTAATTTTTAAATATTTCTTACATGTTCTAACAATAAAGAATTTGCTTCCATAATCATAGGTTCAGAAAGTTTCATTTTATGTCTTTGGTGGTGGTCTTTCTAGAAGAGGAAATATTTTTGAAGTCCATAGATTTAATGTCCTTAAAAAACAAGAAGACTTAATTATCTAGGTTAAGTGGAGTCTGGAGGTGTCCATCAGAACTTATTTTTGTTTATAACATGTAATATTTAACCATATGTAATTATAGAATGCTAGTTTCTTATCCTACATGCAAGGTTATTGAGTACATCAAGTGAACAGTTTTAAGTTTAAAGGAGAGGACTTGTATTAGGCATTTGGTATTGTTAATCTTGACTCACTAAAACCATTAAGCTATCCCAATAGACTTTGAAACCAAACTCCTTTGGAGGCTCCTACTGATTACTAAGTAAGCATCATGTTTCTATAGCAAGACTTGGTTCAGCTTTGTACATACACGTAGGTGTACTTTGAAGGATTGAAATGTTAAAGCTATCTTCTGGTAATCGTTCTGAACAGAGAGAGTATGTGAGCGATGCGTGCTTGTGTGCATTACATTTAATAGGTGAAGCTTGCCAAGAGCCTAAATAACTAGGAAGAAGGTGATGGATTAGGCAACAGAATTAAATTTGTCAGCTCTTTGCCTGTCTGTGCCATTATTTGATCTATGCCAGGGTTCAGCAGACTTTTTCTGTGGAGGAACAGATAGTAAATATTTTAGGCTTTGTGGTCCAGGAGGCAGAATTAAGATTAGTAAGCATGTATGTAGATACTTACACAAAAAGAGAGAAAACAAATGTCCACAAATTTTTTATTGATGAAATTTAAAATATAATAATTGAGTACAGTGTTTTGTAAAATATGCCTACTGGTTAGAAGTCTGAGACTCTTATTTTTGTGGGGTGGGAGGAAATGACATTCACCTTAATTGGGTTTTAGAGTTAGTATTCTTCTTCTTTTTTTTTTTTTTTTTAAAGATTTTATTTATTTATTTGACAGAGAGAAACAGCCAGCCAGATAGGGAACACAAGCAGGGGGAGTGGGAGAGGAAGAAGCAGGCTCCCAGCGGAGGAGCCTGATGTGGGGCTCGATCCCGTAATGCCGGGATCACGCCCTGAGCCGAAGGCAGACGCTTAATGACTGTGCTACCTAGGCGTCCCTAGAGTTAGTATTCTTTATCAAATCAATCGCAGATATTTATCCATAAAAATCATTCTTAGCTTGTGGTCTGTGCACAGGCAGTAGGCTGGATTTGGCCTATGGTTCTTAGTGTGCTGATTTATTCTACTAAACTAGGAGATTTTGATTAAGTAGTAGTTAACTTTTTCCTCTAGTATTTTTAATACGGAAAATCAGTGGAGTTATCATTTAGGATTCTGCCTGATTTTAATTTAAAACTGATTAAGTTTTTGGGGGGAGTACCTGGCTGTCAGTAGAGGATGAGACTCTTGATCTTGGGGTTGTAAGTTTGAGCCCAACGTGGGTGTAGTCACTTAAACATTTTTTTAAAAAGTGATTAAGTTTTTTCAAAATAATGAGTTAATCCTTAAATAGATAAAAAAAATACGTTTAAAATCTAAATTCATTATTTTCTTGTCATGTTTGTTTATTGGACTATTTGACTGTCTCATTGTGGGATATGTTTCTGTTGTCTGCTAATAGGTGGAGACAGCTTTAAAAGCTTGGTAGAAGAAATTACTTTTCTTAATTTATTGCTCTTTAGGCAAAAAATTGTCTTTTGGGGGAGTTTTGCAGCAGTTTACCAGGCAAGAAACCTATAAATCCCATAGTTTATTCCATGTAAAAATGCATTAGGATTCACTTAATGCTTTTGTTATATGCTTGGCTTATAAAAGACATTAAAACTAATTTTTAACACATTATACAACTTATATCCTCAAATGAGTGCTGTTCTTTTCAAAGTAGATGGTGACTTTGGAAGGTGGTGAATTTAGCCTAGTGATTGTGGTCTTTGTTAAACATGTTTTTGGGACTCCCTTTATAAAATTGTTTTTAAATGTTTTTGGAACTCCTTTTTTACTATCATATCAGCATAATATCCATTGTTAGAATAAATGTATCACTCCTTTTGAATTCATACGCTCAGTTGTGTTATTAATTCTGGTATGTTTGTTAAACTTGCCTTGTACTTCAGTTTTACTTCATAGAGGTATTCAAATTCTATAGACTAACACAACACTCATACAGTGGAAATATTTGTGAGGAGAAGGGCATCTTTTATTGAATCCATTTTACTAGATTTCATGTAAGCTGTTTCTGAATCCTCCTAGGAAAATTTCTTGGAATTTCTTGAATTTTAAAAATATTCTCTTTTTGATGATCTTTTGATAACTATTTCCCTTGTTAAACCTGAGCTGTTGTAGCAGTACCTTTCTCAAGAACAGACTTACTTGGTGCTGGGAGTGAGGCTGCTTTTGTATAGTGGCTTATGTGGTTTGTTTTGTTTTTTTGCTAAGGAAGGCTGGATTGCCTTTATGATCTTACCTATTTCACATGGTTGTTAATATTCAACTTTCCTATGCACTTCTATGCACACCTCCATAATGTTGGAAGAGATGAACCTTTTGACTTACAGTCTTAACTTTTCTTTCTACAGACAGGATTTCTTCTTAATCATTGCATAAAGATAAACTTACTATTCTTAAAAGTTTCCAGTAACTTTACAACCTTCCTCAGTAGTACATTTCAGTATTTGTACTGGAAAGTTCTTTGTAACTAGCCTAAAATAATCCTACATTTTTCTTCTTTCTTCTCTCTTATCTGTGGAGATTGAAAATGTATTGCCATCCTTCCCAAAGTACTTCCTTTTATGCTCTATTGGATGAAACATTAATATTGAAGTTTTCAGTAACTCTAAAGGTAAAGAGAGAAGCTTTTTTTTTTTAAAGATCTTTTGTTAATGGAGGCTGTTTTTTCACCTGAACTATAGATTACATCAATTCTGCTCTTTTTATTAGTATTTTACTGTAATATATTTATATTTACGTTAACATTTCTCTACTCATAATTTTTTATTATACTGGTTGAGTACAATAGCTGTTTTTGAGGAATGAGCATATTACTAATTTCTAGTATCTGAATTCAAGCTTTACGAAGTAATATATGTGGAATACATTAAGTTTTTCATGTCTTAAGTTTGAAGAAAATATATGAGTATAAAAAAATATTCATTTCCAGTTAACATATGTGGGTCTAGATTTTTAGCTTCTGTCTGTAGGACAAATATAATAGACCACCTTAAAAATTAAGATAAGGCGTGTTTTAGGAGTCCATTCATTCCTAAATTGCTTGGGAATGTGTTGGGGTTATTCTTAATTTAGGTTTCTATTTTGTGGAAAAAGTACTTTTTTCTCTTAAACCTCTAGAGTTAAAAGCTAATACTTTTATTATGATTTGATGGGTATGTCCCCTAAACTTCAAAATTTTTCCATGATGGTTGATAACCATTTCTTTAATATGACATGTCATTTTACTTTTGCCATTGCTAATAATCTTTGAGGATGTTTTGTTACCTTCAGATACTTTTTATAAAATATTTATTTTTATGTAACAGTGCAACCATATATTTGTCATTATTTTTATGTGATAGTGCAACCACATATTTGTCAGGTTACTTAATAGAAATAGGTGAATGTTTCAAAATATATATGATTTGCATTTGTTTGGTTCAGTCCAACAGATGCTTGAATACCTTTCAAATATAAGGTTCCATGATGTGGCTTTCCTTGAAGAAAAGCAGTCTCTGCCCTTCAGGAGCTTATAGTCTAGGAGAAGAAATAAAATATTTATGCAAGTTCACATTTATGAGACTAAATGTCAAAATAAATATAAGCCGAGTGTCATAGGTAAGAGGAAATCACTCTGGTTTGGGAATAATTACAAAATGTTTCATGGAAAAGATAGCATTTGAGATGCGACTTGGAGGGTTGTCTGCTGTATTATAACATACACTGTTTCAATGTAGTATTCCTTGTTATGGCTAACCATCCACAATTTAACTTATTAAAAATAATCAAAATCAGATTTCCAACTTGCCTATTATAGTGACAATAAAGTATAATCTGTTTTTTTTTTCCCAGTTGAGAAGTGATTATTTTGTTTATCTGTTTCTTTCAGGAAAACATTTAAAGTTGATGATATGTTATCAAAAGTAGAGAAAATGAAAGGAGAGCAAGAATCTCATAGGTAAGATAACCTATCAGTTTACATTAAGTGACATACTTGAGGAAAGAAGAAAAAATTATAGTGATCATTTCTGTAGTGATCACCCCCACATTGTAAGGAGTTAGAAGGAACCTTAGAGGTCAGTTGGTCCAAACTCATACATAAATCAGGAATTACTAATTCTATAGCATTTGTGGCAGAGAACCCTTAAGCCTCATCTTGAATACCTCCAATCTGGGGACTCACTGTTTTTGAAGGCAGTTGTGTTTACTATTGTTTATCGCTATTACCAGTTTCTTGCATTTTGACTCAAAGTTTCTATAACTTCTGCAGTTGGTATTAATCCTACTACCTCACGTAAGGAGGGTTGGAGACTCATATTTATGGTATCCTTACTCTATACTAGATGGTATGCCAGGTGCTTCACAATATCACATTTCTTCTAAATAATTGTCTTCAAATCTTAAAGAGGCTCTTTTTCCATCTTGTCCTTCCCCCTATTTACACCTTTCAATCAAAGTATTCCTAACTTTATATTTGTAATATGTTTATCACATAAGAGTTTCAGAAACTTGACCCTTTAGTCAGAATCTATTTGTTGTATGTTTTCAAATGTAATACCTAGAACTAACCCCAGAAGTTCTGACTAGCCTAATATTTGCCTAAGCTAGACAGTGTGCTTCCATTTTTTCTTTGATAACGTAAAGAAAATTGAGTATCATTCTAAAGAGACACAGGAACTTGGGTGGTAGTTGTTTATTCATTGACTACTTTCAGGGAGAATACAAAACGAAAAATGTTAGATTTTTAAAAAATGAAACTGGTAAAATTGCCACAATAGATTGTTGTGTCTTGAAATTTTAAATCAGATCTTATCGATTTAGTTAGGATTGTAGACTGGCTTTATGATACTTCACTTATGACTTCTCATTTTAGTAACTGGTATAAGATGTCATTTTTGCAGTTGCTTATATTTTAAGTTTGACCTTTGAATTAGGTTATTTTGTTACTTGAATTGTAAAACCACATTTTTAATTATATGTCTTGCACTTTTGTAGGACTGAACTATAATTTATATTTCCATATCTAGGCAATCTTGACTTAAATAAATTGTGACAGTCCATTCTAGAAGCTGAGATCCCAAATCTTTACCTAATCTATTACTGTCCAGGGAGTACCTTATAACATAAGACTGAGAATATTCTCAGTACGCATACACTCTGTTGCTTGAATTTCTATTCTAGATCGTTGTCTGTTCACCTACCCTAGACAGAGCTCTTGGGATCCTCAGGGCCTTTTTTACTGAAAGTATAAGTTGTAGTCAGAGCCTCATCTTTGAGCTTTCCTGGTTCTTTTCTCTTGAACATTTTAATAGTTTGCCCTCCAGGTCTTCCATGGTTTGTGTGGAAAGGAAGAATGAACCAAGAAGAAAACTTGACCCTTTTCTTTATCTTTCCCATCAAGGTTCTATCTTTATCGCTGCTGAACCTACTACTATCTCATTGTGACGTTGGCTTTGGTAAATACTACTGAGCTTCCCTTAGAATGTGTGTTGTGAGGAAGATAGGTAATACTAGTCGATTCTCTCTGAATAATCACCCAGTAATTTTGTTCCTTTTGACCCAGTGGGTTCAACAGCTAGGCCAGTACTGTAACAGAGGTGTTTTTACGTCACTCACAGAAGCATCAGAGGGTTGCAAGAATTCCTTCCTGTAATTTTGGAAAAACAACTTTTTCAGTCTTTAGGATGCAGATGGGACTAGTGAATTGGCCATTTCAACCCTCCAAGATCAATCTCTCTCCCTCTCTGTCTCTCTCTCTCTTTTTTTTTTTTTAATAAATAACAGACCTGGGGGCACCTGGGTGGCTCAGTTGGTTGGGCATCTGCCTTCGGCTCAGGTCTTGATCCCAGGGTCCTGGGATTGAGCCCCATGTTGGGCTCCCTGATCAGCAGGGAGCCTGCTTTTCCCTCTCCCTCTGCTGCTCCCCCTCCTTGTATGCACACGCAGTCTCTCTCTGTCAAATAAATGAATAAATCTTAAAAAAAAAAAACCCAGAAACAAAAACAGACCTAACTATGTTGGAGCTTACTGCCCAACAAGGCACTTTAGGCCCCAGATGTGTTGAGTACTGTGCTAAGTGCTAGCATCCCCCCCCAAGGTCTTTATGAATGTCTGTATCACTGCCAGAGACACTAAAATAAATTGGGAGATTGCTTTGCTTTAAGTTTACCCCCAAGGCTCCATATTATTAAATTACTTCAATGTATTTCTCATCTCAAATTAGGCATGATCCTGTTCCATTAAACTTATCACATAGCATTGTAAGAAGTTCCCTAGACACCAATATGTCATGCCAGCACTATAAAACTTCGTAAAATCTGTGGTCAAGTTCTCTTAGAACAAAATTAGTCTTTGTTTTTCCCTGACGTTAATTAGTACAAGTTAAATCATATACAAAAACGTATCTGTCTTCCATTTCTATTTTTTATTCTGTACCATCTCAGATCTTACTCAGTTTAGTTGGATCCTGGATTTGTTCAACAGTGGTAGTCTGGGAGTCTTCCATTGGAACTCACGTTCTTTCAGCACTTCCAAAGTTGTAATACCTCTACTCCCAAATCCCATGTATTTCATTCTCCAGAGTTTAGGGGAATATCAAGATACACAAATACTGTAGTACTACAGCTGCAAAGTTAGAACAATGAACTGCCTGATTTATTTATGTCATTTGTAGTAACTTAGAAACCAAACCAAATTCCCAGCATTATCTGTGCGAGATGAAGTTGGTGTTTGAGGATCTTTTATTATTTATATTCTAGATCTACAGTTGTCTTTACTAGTCACAGATACTGGCAGAACGTAGGGGAAGCAGCTGATGGGGGGAAAAATCTTTAAGATGTCAGTCAATTCATGGCAATAGGGCCATACTTGATATTTGTAACCCTACCTCAGTAATAAATCCTACTATCCTTGAAGATTGTTTCTCTTCTTGGGATTCCTGGGTGGCTCAGTCTGTTAAGCATCTGCCTTCAGCTCAGGTCATGATCCCAGGGTCCCGGGATTGAGTCCCACATTGGGCTTCTTAGCAGGGAGCCTGCTGCTCCCCCTGCTTGTGCTTGCACACTCTCTCTCTCACACAAATAAATAAAATCTTTAAAAAAAAATTGTTTTCTTAAAGAATGGCTTCTGGGATTCTCCATGCCAATTAGCGGATGTTAGAAATTCATTGTGGTTGTACCTTTAGTCTCTCAAGTTTTTCTTGCTGTTTCTCCTTGCTTTTTTGGTATGATGGAGTATATTTAAAATATCTTTATTTTCTTTTTAGAATGTCTGACATAATTCCTTATATTCTGTCCTCTTTAGTTCTTATTTCTGGCACTCCAATTTATTGTGGGTTTTGAATTTATTTTGGGTTTTGACCAAGTACTATGGCTTACTGGAATAAATCTCTGGCCTTTCTTTAGTTTTCTATAAGAGCAGAATCCCAGGCGTCTTTTGTGCTGTTAGTACTACCAGTTTTGGAATTCTGTAGTCCAAACTCCTTTGACTTCTAAGTGCATGTCCACTGGCTGAAAGGAGCATGAAGGGATTTCCAAATTGGAGTTGCTTGCAAAAGTATTTGGGTCAAATGAAAAGCAAAATGTTTTCTTTATCTTCCCCTTAATCATCATCCATTCCTGGTCCTCTGTTAGCAGCTGGAGAAATCCCCTCAAAAGATACCGGAACTAATACTTTACTAGGGACGTTTTCAAGCCAGTGTTTTAGTAGATTGATAACATAAATTGCTTTTCATCGCGTCTTATTGTTGTTACTACCTAAACTTTTTTTTTTTTTTTTAAGAGTTTTTATTTATTTGACAGAGATAGAGACAGCCAGCGAGAGAGGGAACACAAGCAGGGGGAGTGAGAGAGGAAGAAGCAGGCTTCCAGCGGAGGAGCCTGATGTGGGGCTCGATCCCAGAACGCGGGGATCACACCCCGAGCTGAAGGCAGATGCTTAACGACTGAGCCATCCAGGCGCCCCAACCACCTAAGCTTTTGAATTAGTAATCTTTCTTTTCTAAGCATCTTTGTATAAAGAAATCCAGATCTATTTTTTTTTTCCTGAGGTTCCAGTTTTCTTAGTGTACCAGGTCCAAAACTATACTCGTCCCAGGGGATATAATGGTAAGCAAAACAGATGAAGACCTTGCCTTTATGGAGGAAAAAGATATAAATGTATAATATGTACAGTTGTAAAATAATTGCTAAGAAACAAAAATATAGGGAAACTGAATGTATGAAGCAGGTGATCCAGCTCTTGTTTGAGATGTTGGATTTGGGAATAGTGGTGGATGGTCAGGGAGGGCTTCCTTTAAAAAATGAGCTGAGAAATAAAAGATGGATATAGAAGTAAAATGGGGACTGAGAGGGTGAACAGATAGTGATTCTAAGTAATGGGGGTATCATAGATATGTCATTTGAGGCCAGTAGAAAAAGTAAGGAGAGTGGCTAAGGCTAGAACAGATGACCATGGCCAGATAATGCAGAGCCTTGTAGGCTGTTTAAGGATGTTGGTCTTTATCCCAAGAAAGCCATAAAATACTCTTTTTTTTTTTTTTAAGATTTTATTTATTTATTTGACAGAGAGAGACGGCGAGAGAGGGAACACAAGCAAGGGGAGTGGGAGAGGGGGAAGCAGGCTTCCCGCCAAGCAAGGAGCCCGATGCGGGGCTGGATCCCAGGACCCTGGGATCATGACTTGAGACGAAGGCAGACGCTTAACGGCTGAGCCACCCAGGTGCCCCAGCCATAAAATACTTTAAATAGATAAATTGAATTAATGGCATTTACCTACCTTTCTCTTTTGTAGATTTAGCTGCATTTTTAAAACTTAAGGCGGCTTCTTAACTCAATTGTATGTCTTTTCCACTATTAATAAATCTGATGTGTTTCTCCCCTTTCTCTTAACAGTCTTGTATTGGCTACTGGTTTTGAAGTCAAATCAGCATCTTTTCATGTTTGAGTTTTAGTTCCTCTTTCAGTACCTGGGCCATAGATTCTTTTCACATACTTACTCCTGAAGGTGCCTTATCAGTTGCTACTGAGCATATCTGAGTCTTAAAATCTAAGTGTTTAAGAACAAATTTTTAAGATGTCTCTCCTTGTATACTCTTTGGGTTTACTTTATGTTTTGTCTGCTATACTTCTAGAAGGGAATTTATTTATTTTGTAAAGGACTCCCTCCCCTCATTCAACTTTACCTTCTCATTATAAAGTGTTCCCATCCTTGTGTCTGAACCTCAGAAGAGACCCTGGATTCCCAGAATAATGGGCTTGATGTAGTCACCAATTTCACAGTTTTATACATGATAGCATTAAATGTGTAAGAAAAGTTGGGTAACTAACTTCTAACAGTGTAGATGCCAAATAGCTTATCATTTTATTATGAGGCCATAACTCTAGAAATGTAGCCTTACATCTGCCACTATTAGATTAATGTGCACAAATTAGAGGCACTAATCTTGGTCTCTTTCCAGCATAAAATCTCTGTCCTTCAGTGAGATCTGGCTATTCTTAAAATTTGAGTTTCCTACATGAATGTCATCTCAGAATGTTAGTCCGTTATGAGTTTAAATTTACTTAACTTCATTTTGCGGACGGCTTTTGAATTGTCAGATGTTTATGCTTGAAATCTTACCTCAAAATTTCAAATTCCTCATCTAGTTTCCTCTTGCCCCATTGCTTGTTTCCTCAGGAGTTATGGATGGGGAACATAGCAGAAAGATGAACCAAATCCTTATTCAGGTATCTGATCCTGATTAAGTTAGGTCACGTGCAGCCTCAAACCAAATAGACCTGACCCATCCTACATGTTTCTTTGCCTTCCATTCTGATTTAGCTTAACAATCAAGATGTGGATACAGCCACTAAGAGAGTGAAGAGGGTAAATCAGGAAGGGAAAGAAAATTGCCCTTTTTTTTTGAATGAAGCCACCTATGGAAGAGAGAAACTGGGCGTCATTGTTGTATTTTATTCTAGGTGCATATTAGAATGTTTACTTTTAGGAGGGGGAGTTAGAGAGGGGAAATTGCATAGCAAATCACATTCACAAAGTTATTTTTTAAGTTGGTTAATTGAAATTTGGAATTCCTTTTCTTAAAGGAACAATGTTAGAATGATAGCTGAATGTGCTTCATATCTCATTTAACTTAAAATGTACCATTTAAAACTGCCTCAAACCACCTGTGGTGAAGAACCTTTTTGTATTTAATTTTCAATCTTTCATAGATCGATGTTTTTGTAAATATACTTACTGATCACAAGCTTGGAGGTTATTATGGCAATGTTAAATTTCCGTAAGTGTTTAAGTCTTACTCTCAATTTCTTACCTTGTTGTGGAATGGTAACAGGTTTCCCTGATGACCTCAGTTTGCAGACCACATGTTGAGTAACACTAATTTAAAATATTTTCTGGGGTAGATCAGTGCAAGATGTTTCTGGCATTTCAGAGTTGGAACTTAGAACCACATTTTCTATAAAAACAATGTAAATAATACTATAAGCACTACAGTGTAATAGTTCATGATCCCTGACCTTAAAAATCTGTTACTCTAGGGGAGCCTGGCTGCCTCAGTTGGTAGAGCATGTGACTCTGATCTCAGGGTCATGAGTTCGAGCCCCATGTTGGACATAATTTAATATAAAAACAAAAAAATCTTACTCGGGGAGGACATTGCTCTTCTTCTGAAAAGTATTTGTTGAGTGCCTTTCTGTAAGACACTGCTAGGTGCTAGGGACACTGATGTAATAAAAAGATTGTCTCAAAAGATAATGTATGTGTGACAAAAAAGTGGTAAATACAAATACTTGAGATTAAGCTGTGATCATTAAGCTCTGGGATGGTGGGGATGGGGCCATTGTAGAAAAGGGAGAGAGTACTTTGATGGATACTTTATTATTTTATGCAAGCCTCACAATCTTAAGAGAGGTCATTTCCTCATTTTATAGATATCACGTCACATCTACTAACTGGAGCCGGAATTTAAATGTAGATTTTTCTGTCTGTTTTTACCATTCTGACCTGTTTTCCTGTGTGGGACTTTAGTGGAGATAAAAAGAAATGGGAACCATATTACAGACAGCAATTAGACAAAAGATTTGGCATTTAGGGGCCCATTGGAAAATTTGGAGAGAGGAATGATACATTCAGAATGGGGTTTTAAGAAAATTAACATGGCCTTGGTATGTAGGTTCAACGCAAGCAGTTAAAACTAGGATAGATTGGTTGTGACTAATGGATTATCTTCTAACATGTGGAAGGAAATTATAGGAAATTCCTCTTGTGTTCAGCTATGTTTTGTAGTTTTGCTAATTCTGCTTTGTAAGGTGACATTTATGGAGCTATTTTTATAGGAGAACACTAGTTATCTTTTAGTAAAATGGCATGTAGATTTTGTAAATGGCAGATACACTTTTTAAAATCAGCTTTGGGTATAACTAACATTCAGTAAAATGCACACACCTTAAGTATATAGTTAAGAGTTTTGACAGATGTATACACTTACATAACCATAACTATGATCAAGATATAGAATGCTTCCATAATCTTGAAAAATTCCTTTGGGCTTCTACAATCTGTCCCTTTAATGTACTTTTTTTTGAGGTATGAATTATATGCCATTAGATTCAGTCTCTTTGGTGTATAGTTCTAAATTTGCACAACTGCACATAGGTAACAACCACCACAATCAAGATAAAGATTCCTAAAAATTTCCTCGTGCCCCTTTTATGGTCAGCCCTCCTCTTCCCCACTCTTATGTGTTTTAAAAATATATCTGGGGGCGCCTGGGTGGCACAGCGGTTAAGCATCTGCCTTCGGCTCAGGGCGTGATCCCGGCGTTACAGGATCGAGCCCCACGTCAGGCTCCTCTGCTATGAGCCTGCTTCTTCCTGTCCCTCTCCCCCTGCTTGTGTTCCCTCTCTCGCTGGCTGTCTCTATCTCTGTCAAATAAATAAAAAATCTTTAAAAAAATATATATATCTGATACATGTCAGAAAGTAATATACATGAATTACCTGTTTTCAAGAATCCCATTGTGTACTGTTTTTATTTTGCTGCTACTTAAGTTATAGTTGTTCTTTGTTTTCTCTCATATTTATGCTTTCGAAACTGCTTGGATCCTTCCATTTCTACTCTTCCATAGTCATTTTGTCCTCTACTGATACCCTAGCATAGTTTTCTTAGTACTGTTCTGGAAATGCCCTTTGGGATCCCCACCCTGTAGTTTTTTAGCATACAGTTTCATGGCTTACCTCAGTAAGAAGATAGAGGCATCCTCACATCTTCTGTTGAAGGATCACTGTCCTCTTACTTCTCTAAGAAAGGGAGGAATCCTGGGCAGAGTTATAAAGCTAACTTCTTTATAATATGTCCTTGTTTTCAATCATTATTTGCTCCTTAAAACTCTCTTGCCTCACTCTTTCCAATTATAAGAATGACTAGATTGTCACCTTATTGCCTTTTACACTAGTACATTTTTTGAGTAAGGAATCAGTATTGCTTCTGTTCCCCCAACATCTGTTCTGTCTAGCCCTCTATAATCTGGTGTCTGTCTGTATCACACGACAAAAACTGTGTTCTAGAAAGTTGTGAATGGTTTCTAATTAACTGATTGCTCTCTTTTGCAGTTTAAAGGTACTACAAAAGCCTATGAATGTTTCTGTTTATTCTATCTCCTCGTAATAGTTTTTCCGTTGTTGATAATTTTCAAAACAAAAGGATCAGTATATGTTTCCTTTTCCACTGCTTCTAAAACTAAATGAAAATGACATGTTGAAACAATAAATTACAAATCTATAGCAGATCTGTAATTGTATATTTCACCCCTAATGGAAGAAGAAAGTGATGGTTCCGTATCATTTGTTAGGAGATTGAATTTCCATAGCTTTAAAATAGTCAGACACTTTTGCATGAACTCAGTTATTCTTATCAAAATTTTCTTTTGACGAAATGTGTCCGCATTTTATAGGTAGAGTACTAAAGCACAGTAAATAACCCTGCCCCTCATTTGGTAATTTGGTTTTTTCTGACTTACTCCTTTGGTGTTTTTGTGTGTTGTGTTGTTCTCTTTTGTTTTTATGTATGTAGACAACGTGTAGAGTCATGGGCTTGCACAGAGTTAAGAATAAGAAGATCAGACATTATGAATTAGCTGAAGTAACTTTGATTTCATTGTTATTTTTTTAAAGTTTAGGGCTATTTTTACTATAGAGCATTAAAGTGATAAATTTTTGTTTGTTTTTTTTATGTTTTTTTTTAGCTTGTCAGCCCATCTGCAGCTTACATTTACTGGTTTCTTCCACAAAAATGGTATGTACTTAAAAGTAAATATATTGGCCTTCTAACAACAAAATGCCTTTGTAAATTTAAAAAAAATTATTTTTGTGTGTGTGTGCTAATTTATAGAATTATACTTAGTGGAAAAAATGTCAATTCTAATAATTCAGTTTCTCTTTAGTTGACTTCTCCAGCTTTTTCAGTTATTGCTTTATGTGGTTGATAATGGGATGTGGAAGATGTAACTTGTACCTGTTTAAACTTTAAAAGTAGTGGTTCTTAAATTTTGTGTATGTAGAAATGTTTTGGCAGTTTGTTTAAAATATATATACCTGGACAAAGAGTTGGATCTAGTAGGTTTTTGATACAGCTTAGGCATCTGCATTTTAATAAAGCACCAAGATAATTCAGAAATAGGTTGTTTGAGGAACAAATTTTGAGAAACTGGCTTAAATGCTTTTGTAGGTGGACTGTGTACATAAAAACTTACTGCTTTCCTGCTAGCCGTTTAAGTTTTAAGTAGATTTTGAAATTGTTAAAATCATTCAGTGTTGTATGTGATCATTCTTGAAGGTAAATGTTTGCTGCATGTGGCTTATATCTAAAATGAAATTCCAACTCTTACTCTAATAAACCATACTTTTTAGGACACTGTTGAGATATATATATATATATATATATATATATAAAAGCTATATAACATCTTACCGAACTCAGAGCCATCATCTTTCCAGAGATTATAACTAGAAAATAATGAGAAAATCTTTTCAATACAGTTAAATTTCTTAGATTTTGCTATTTTTTATTTCCAATATTTTTTGGACTTTAAATTGTCTTAGAACCTGAAATAGGGGAAGAGTCCCCTGAGTAGAATTCTTTCTACATGAACATTATTGGTTGATGGTATTGCATCGTATTTTTTTTAAATACAGTAGTAAAACAATAGAAACAACCATTGCTACCAATGATATATATCAATATGTTAGATATTTTACAAAGAAAAGTATATAGTCTTAAATGTTACTTCATTAAAAGAGGTAAAAGCATGCTAGGTAAAGTTTCAGTTGGTTTCAAAATGGATAAAATGCTACTTGACTTCATCCATCTTTAATTATTGTGTAATGGAATGAAATCTTTTTAAGAAACTTGTCAAGATCACCATTCTTGGTATCGTTTAGTAAGAAACAAAGTTTATTAATAATATGGTTATATTAGAACAGTTTGATAACTAGTCAGGTTTTTTATGTAAGAAGTTTGAAATCTGGTCATATCTCTATTAGCTAATATAACTTTACTTCTGGTTTTGCCTTAGATCTGATCCATTTTTATATAGAAGTAAACTGAGTAGCATTTTTATGTTTTTTCCTAAATTAGTTTTATAATCATCTTATAGCGTCCTTATTTCTAATCATTCCTTATTCTTGGTTTTCTTTCATACTTTTAAAAGAACAATGGACTCTAATACTTTAAAGCTTATAGTTTGAATTTTATAGGTTCGTTAGCCCTTTGTTGCCAGGGACTTACGTAAAATCCATGTAAGTTATCCATAACTGAAATTGATGATGGATATTAATTGAATATTGTTACTTGATTAATATTTAAGTTGGATTAATTTTACTTGAATTAGTTGAAATTAATTGGAGAGTAGTCTGATTAAACTTTTTTCCTGTCTACATGACAAAATACATAGAGTTCAGAATCGCTCAAATTCACTTGCAGTTTTTATTTTTTCTTGATGTTACTGAAGTATATGAGAAAGTAAACTCTGTTGATACTTCTGTTTCCAGAAAATAATTTCCCATTATAACTTTGAAAATTAGTGGAAGTTGGGAAGAAGCAGCTATATTGCCTCTCTTGTCTAATCAAGGTATATTTGTAGTTTTTTTTTTTAAGAAATAATATTTTTAAGAAATCAAGATAGAAAACCAACATCAAGATCCCTAAAATCTGATTATTTTTTCCTTTTGTTTTTAAATGAAGACTTTTGTTTAGCTATTACTACTTGAAACTGCTTAGAATGAATACACAAAGATTATTAGGGTACTATTTTCATGGTGAGTATGGTTTGGAAAGCATTTTTGTTACTGCATTTTATTTTTTTTATTTTTATTTTTTTTAAAGATTTTTATTTATTTATCTGACAGAGATAGAGACAGCCAGTGAGAGAGGGAACACAAGCAGGGGGAGTGGGAGAGGAAGAAGCAGGCTCATAGCAGAGGAGCCTGATGTGGGGCTCGATCCCATAAC